>NW_028186756.1:990216-1022844 GCF_003343005.1 Rhea americana
ATGGGCTCCGTTAGGGAGCGCGGCTCAGAAGCAGGCCCGGCACCCCCAGCCATGGGGCTGGCCTGGGCGGGCGGGGTGGGGCGGGGGGAGGGAGGAAGCAGCGTTCCCCTCAGCGGCGGCGGCGGGCGCGCGCGGCGGTGCCTACGAGCCCGAGCGGGCGGGCTGTGCCTCACGGCCACCGCTTCCCGCGGCTCTCCCAGCCCCTTCCCAGCGCCGTAGCATCACCCCACTGACGTGCCTGACTGGCACCGAAAAATGGACGAGCCCCCCTGGATTGGCTGCGCTCGCCCGCCCGCTCCTCCCTTCGCCTCAGCTGCTCCCGCCTCTCGCGGCTGCCTCCTCTACCCGCCTCCTCCTCTCTCCTTCGCGGCTACTTCTTCCTCTTCGTCCTCTGCTAGGTGCCCCTTGCTCTCCTTCCTCTCTTGTTTCTCCTTCCTCTGCTTTCCCTCAGCCGCCTCCCTTTCCTTTTTCTCTCTTTCAAAACCAGCCTCCATGAGACACTCGAGGGTTGTTCTGGCGTCCTCACTCGACCCAGCTCCTCTCCGTACAATCGGCAGAGAGGAAGTGAAAGAGCCAAAAATAGTTCTTTCTGTGCTGCTAGGGCTCCGGCTCCTGCCCTGCTGGCTTTGTGGAGCTGGGTGCTCATAAACACAGTGCTGTTTGCTGAGCTGATTCAACAAGCAGCATTAACTTGATAAACTAGTTTTGCAAGTGCCATTGCAGCAAGTATTAGTCGAGAAATTGCAGTGGCCTGCTTCTTTCCAGCACACCATGGAAGGCCAAACTTCAGAGGGGCCTCAGCTTAGTCCCTGTCTGCATGGATGGTAAGTACATGCAGTCAATTTTATGTGGAGATTGTGGTCACATCCAATGTGTACAGTAGACACACCACTTATACGCATGCATAAATGATATACACGCATACCTGCAAAACGGAGTCTTTGCAAAAAGAGGCCAGGTTTGGCTCTTAGAGTCGACTAGTTTATGGGTTTGTGAAGTAATTGCGCTGCAAAAATGCAATTCTGTTTCTATCTGAAGGACAAAGGCAGATGGAGATCTAGGCAGAATAATGGTTTAAGTAGATACTGTCAAGGTAGTTAGAACTGTAAGTGAATACACCCRACAGCTGTCTCACTTTATAGATTTCGCTTAAGAGAGCCTGTCCATTGCCTGGGTGCAGCTAGTCATTTCTGGTTCTGTAAGGCACTATATAATGCGTGCTGTACTGGGAACAGTTTGTATTACTGTTTCATTACAGCCTGTGTGTGACAATTATTACAGTGTAACAGTAAATCTAGAGTGCTCAGTTTATCAGGAGCTCATGCATTTCATTTTGGGAGCTTGCATTATTACAAGTGGGGAAATCAGGCAGACTTCTTTACATAGATTTAATTGAAAATAGACTATGTTTCAAAGACTGTAGCTATTGTATGCTTCTGGTTATCCTTAAACTATCAGTTGTCAAGGATATTCTGAAGACTGTCTACACTAACTACACTGATGCTACACTGGTATATCTTCTGGAACAGTTTCTATTCCAGAGACATTTATATTATATGGACTCTCGAATTTTATTCAGCACTATGATTTTTATTGCATGTAGGCAAATAGTCCAATTTCTTGCCAAAATTTCACAATTATGAAAAGGTGATAATAATGCCTGTGTTGCGAGGGTGGTATGAGAAGTGAAATTTTCATCTGAAAGTAAAAAATGTTTATGAGCAGCAAAATTCATTTTTTCCTATACATATATAATCTACATTCTCTTACCTCAGTATTTACTGTTCCCTTATTTTCCCCACACAACCCCAACTCCTTCCTGATTCCTTTTTGTACCCCTAAGCGTTACCAATATTGGAGGCCCAAAAGCCTAAGGAATGTCCCAACAATCCCTTGCCTTCAAGCTTCCTTCCTGTCTCCAGGGGCTTTCTGAATTTTCAATTTTCTCACCAGACCCCTCTCAAAAGTGAAGAGGTCTAGTAGTTCAGCAATGTAGGGGATAACACCACCTCATACATCTTCATGTTTTGAGAAAATACTGACTGCTCCAAACCAGCATTCCAGCTCAGGCTAGTTCAAAAATACAAATGCACCATGGGCTTGTCTCCAGCTGATCAAAACAGATCATTGCTGTACTCATATTCTGGTCTTTTGCTGTACTCATATTCTGGTCTTTTGCTCACTTGCACACACATTTGGATCTCTTGCGTGTGTTCAGTTATGAGGGAAAAGGTTGATAGAGCATGAGTGCTTAAGACTCATTTCCTTGTGAAAACAGTCTAAAGAAATTGCTGTATCTGAGGTAAGAATGCCTGACAATCTATTGCTCTTCTGATTATAGGTCACTTTCTCTTCACAGGAGGAGTTCAGGAAATGAGAATTCCCAGAAGCAGACCAGAGACACTGCAAAAGGTGAGAGACAAGATGAAATACAGATGCAAGATACAAGGCTGTCTGCCATTGCTTTTAGCAGAAGTAACTATTTTACTGTGTATGGTTAAGGGAGTGAAAAGAGATGTATCTCTTTTTTTTCAGAGCAGCAGATGATCCAGTTGGTAGACCCCCTGAGAGAAAATAATCTGTGCTTGTCTTTATAAATAGTATTCTTATGTTTTAGAAATAAGGAAAGAAAAAAACTGCCAAACTGTTGACATTAGTGCTATTTCTTGTTGGGGGGATCTTGTTACGATTGTTAAATATAGAAACCTCTCAATAAAGGTTGCAATAAATCTTTGGAGAAAGAATATGTATTTAATATATAAAAGTAATAAATATTATTTACAAAATATACAAAATCATAAAGTAAAGAAAGGAAACAAATTACAATCACAGTACATGAGAACCAGTTGAAACATTCAGATGTTCAAGGCTGATCCACTTAATTATTGATTACTCAATTTGCTTATTATTGTCATTTAGATGACAATAGCTTAGATCTTAATCTTAGCAGTGGATTAATGAGGAACCCATTAGAACAGGAAAGTGAGAATACGAGAGATTGCTATAGCCTCTTTCAAAATTTAATAAGTGAAAATGTAACAGCAGTGGCAAAATAGTCTGTTTCTTAACGTGTATAGAGAGGATTTTGTAATAATGAATGAATGTAATTCTATCAGCAAAACTCTGAGTTTACTAAGGGCTTGTCTTACATTGTATCTATATGAATACGTAAGAGACTTCCTAAAAGCAAGAGTCTTTTTTAGACATAGATTATTTCAGCAGTGTATTGCAAGAAGGATTAATCACTGTATGGATTATTTCTACACCAGTTGGGTTTCAGTTAAACTGTGTAGTCAGCAAGTAATAAGGCATTTTAACTACTTGGACATCTATTGGGAAAAAGAACATGGATTGGACATAAGAATAGGAGGAATTGGTCAATTTGTTTGGTTTTGTTACAGAGAGTGTAGAAAACAACTAGAAATAAGTCTCTTACTTATTCTAACCTCACTCTAACCAGTGAGGAAGACCTGGCTGAGAATGTAAAAGTGGGCAGTGTTTTGTGCAAGAACATTTTCAAAAGGAGTTGTTTGTTGATAGGAAAGAAAGGAGGGAAAACAACTAAAAAAGAAAACAAAAGACTTTAGGAAAGCTTCGAAAAACTTAGGGAATTAGTGGCTAAGATCTCGTAGGAAGGAAGTCTAAGGAAATAAGGAGCTAAGAAAAGGGACAGTTCTTAGAAAAATAATTCTAAGGACACATTTTTCTCACTTTTGGGTAGAATAAGGATAATAGTAAGGTTAGCTTGACCACAGTATGAGCTCATTATTGACCTTAAGCGTAAGAAGAAAATATAAATCAAGACAGGTCAGACTACTAAGTATAAAGACTAGAAGATTAAAAAGATGTCATGAGAGGATTGAACTGTTAGGAGACATCAAAGATAACAAGAATTATTCTGTTAATAACAACAGGAAGACAGAGAAGAAAACTTCTCTACTCAATAGAGAAGAAAATCTGTCAGCAAATTACTTTAGAAAGCTAAAGTAATTTTTCTCTTCGTCTTGTCAGACTTCATAAAAAAACCACCTGCAAGCAGATACCTAGGAGAAATGATGCAAAGATCTTAGCCCAGAATGGRGAGAGAACAGATTAGGAGCTGTCATACAATTTGGAAACATCTGATTTATGAGTCTGATCGATATGATCCAAGGATAATTAAAGAACTGTCTGAATTAGTATCAGAACCCATAAGCAATTATATCTAATAGCTCTAGGAAGATGAATGAGATGCTGAAAAGCAGAAGAAGCAACTGTAAATTGCTCTTATTAAAGAGGGAGGCAGGAGCTGAGAAATACAGATTGGTCAATTTCTTTAATGTAAATCCTCAGAAAAATCTTGGAACGTGAAYTATTATTAGCACCTAGATGACAACCAGAAATGAGAACAATCAACATGGACGTGTCATAAATCATGCCAGGTAACTTGATTTTTTTTTCCTGCAACAAAGAATGATTTAGGAAAAGGACAGAAGTGGACAACCTGTTGTCATGTGAGTGTCAATCTAATTAAGCTGACATTTTAATTAAAAAATTAAAGAAATACGGTCTAGATAAGTTAAAGAAATATGGTCTAGATAAATCAATTATAAGGGCTATACAGAACTGGTTGGATACCCAAAAATAGTTCACCCTTGAAAAGAAGACTATATTGCTGGATTCCTAAAGTTTGTCTGCTTCTGGTTGGTATTTTTATTAGCAATGTAGATGATGGAGTCGAGAATACGGTTATTAGTCTGGTAGGTGACAAAAAGCTGCACGTAACAGAATTAAATTTTAAAATAATCTTTACAATTCTGAAAAATACTGTTTAAGAAAATAACAAGGAACATATTCAATGAAAACAAGTTGTGCCGTAGTTCAACACTTCATACTAGTATAAGCCAGCTAGTATAAACCGTCACTGCCTTTCCTCTCCTTGCTACTCACTTTCTCTCACACTGCCTTATGTTAGCATAAGCTTTTCTGGGGCTATATGGCTGTCTGTWTGAGGAAACTGATTCACATTACAATTATCACCTCGGAGAGAGTTAACTATAATCTGGAGCACTTACCTGATCTATTTGATCCTATTTTGGGTTATGGCAATGGATGAGGTGACCTCGCTAGATGTCTTAAGAGCCCTGTTTTTCTGTGATTATCTCCTCATTAAAAAGAAGGGGCATATTTGATATAAAATTGACATACAAGTATGATAATTTTTTTTGAAACAGTACAGTATTGTTGATTCTTGTTCAGATTTTGATCCACTGTAAATTCAAGAGGTCTGTGTTCTGTGATCTGGATCTACTGCGTGGCTCAGGCACAGTTCCTTTATTTGCTCTTTTTCCTTTTCTTCAGCTTCTTTGTGAAGCATTTTGAAATCTCTGAAAAATAATAGAGTATTACTGACAACACTTAGCCATTGCTCTTTCCTGTTTGTTAACCATTTCCTCTCTTCCTTTCTTAAGTAATTTATGTTCTTTCTAAGATCCTTTGTAAACATGTATATTGCATATGTCAATAGAAATAGTTCTCTAAAAGCAGTAAATTCTGGTGACTAGGATGTTTGCACAAGAACCTGAGGCTGCTTCTTGTATCTAACATGAGATTTATTTTTCTTTCTGTGAATTCTTAAAATATCAAGGTAGTGAAATCTAATGTTAAGCCATCAAGAAATGCCAGGACCTTGTGTGCACCAGTAGGCCTTATCTATCCTGAGCAGCTTTGTGTGAGATCTCTACCTGGGAGCTCTGTTTAAGCTCTGGCCCCAGTCCTCACCCAACCTGTGCTCAGCCTTGCCCCATAGTTGTTGACTAGACTTCCCTGACTGACCACTGACCTGACTTGTCACCTTTCATGTCTCTGATGATCACTGGACTGTCAACAGAACCCGTCACTGTCACCAACCCGGTTCTGCTCTCATGACTCGGTGCTGTGGGACTGCAACCCTGCTAGCAAGGTCACTGCCTCTATCAGTGCGTAGTCACCCTGGGCTCCTGGATTGCCTCTCTTCATAGAGCAATCCCACTGTTGCTGACAATAAAAAAATTAAAAGTCAGTTCATATGAAATTGCTCCTGCTCCAAAGTAAAGCTGTGTGGTTCTTTTCCTAATATATCGCCTGGAAATTCCCGTTAACTTCCAAAAGTGCAGAAGTAAAGGCAATGTCTGAGGTCTGGTAGATAACAATCAGTAACCATCAAAAGTTGGACTTCAAAGCAGAACTGAAAGGCTAAAGGATATTTTCCTTAATTCTTATGCAGTAGAGTATTTAAGCACAGGCGTATTTTCAGCCTGTTCTTAAGTCCTCTGAATTTAAGTACATAACTTAAGAACTTTCCTCTTTCAATATTTAGCTTTATTTCTAAACTTTAGAAATGTGGTTCTAGACATCAGTATGTAGTTACACCTATTGGTTTACTATAAACTGTGCATCCTTCTTGTCATGTAAAAATTGTTTTTTTTTAATATATATTGCAARCCTTGAAATAAAGAGGGGTAATGTTCCTGGGGAATAGTTATACTTACAGTTATAGCTGAAGACATCAGCAAAGTTACATTAACAGTGAATCTATAATTTATCATAAAAGTTTATGCACAACATAATAAAATTCTGATGATTAGTAGTTCATTAGATTCTTTGAGTTGATGGAAAACTAGATTATTTGAAGTGTCAGGATAAATGTTTAATCCTTTATATGTCATCTGTTTTTGCATTTTGTATAAGACATTATGGATTATCACAACTTTAGGGAAAAAATCCATTAAATTATGAGTACTAATGTTAAGAGTTTTGAAAACAATGGTTTGAGAGGGACTTTGGAGCTGGCCCCAACTATCAGGGCTCTGAGCACATTCTTCCCTTTCAATTTTGTTGGCCGAGTTAAGGAGTTTAGCTAGCTGCTCTTTCACTGACAAGAGCTGTTGTGAAGAAAGCTAGATGCAAGGGCCTGCACCTTCTTTCTTTTGTGAGCTGCTGTTTAAGATGAAGCTTTATCACTGGTCCTCAGCTGTGCTACATCCCAGCTGTGCTGAGCAGCTGTGTCTGCCCTCAGTCTTTATCTCCTCAATTCTGGCCCTGATCTGAACTCACAGGTTTGGCTTCCTGGCTTGACCTCAGACCTGCCTTGCTGGGTGATCGCTGGGCTACAGCTGACCCTGATCGCTGTTTCAGAGCTGATTCTGACCCTGACTAGCTGACTCAGCACTGAGCTCCTTGTAGATGAGGTCATTGCTGCCTTGTTAGCGCACTTGGCTCCTGGCTTACCACCCCTTGCAGAGCAGCCAGGCCTTGCTGCCCACCGATACTGATCCATTATATTGAAGCTGATGCATCTCTTCAAAGCCTAGTAAAAAAACAGTTTTTTTATTCCTGTTTCACGAAAGAAACACAAAGCACAGTATGACTGTGTCTTGTCTAAGTTCATATAAGAAGCCTGTGGCAATCAGGAGCTTAACTGAACCAAAAAACCTTCCCACCTCATTATATCAGTAAGTCTTTTTCATTTTCTCCTCTCTTCCTTTTTGTCTGTTCTTCTCTTACCTTTATTAAGCATTTCTTGGTCAGCTGTAAGCGTTGCAGTCTTGCAGTGTTGACAACGCACTGGAGACAAAGGTTTGTTTTGTTTCCTCAGCTTGCAACTTAGCTTATTTGTAGTTTCGTGTGCTTGATCTGAATAGTGAGGCATTTTGAATTCCTACTGATACAAACTTAGATACTCAATAAGAAAGGGGAATTGCTTAACTGAGATAGGAAGGAAAGAGTGCAGCTGGATTGAAGGAAAAAGCAGKAATAGGAATTTGCAAAAGGTTGGGCTCAGATGCTGTTAGTTTACAAAGTTTTTTTATTTAAAGAATATAAACATCATGTGCTGGATCTTTGATGATCTGATGATCTTTGAAGGTGCATATGGAATCAGAGTTAGACTCGACAGCAAATTTATCATTCATAAATGCTTAAAATGGAAGCTGGGTGGAGAGTCCCCTTTAGCTTGTCAATTCTTGTCTGAAGGATGGTACCTGGCACAATATTGCAGTCTGGAGCATGCTTTGAGCAGTCAAAATGAGACTTGGAATAGCCATAGTGCCAGCAGTTAACAGACTTGAGGCATGAATATATTCAAGTCATGTCCACAGAAAGCAACAACTTTTCTACTGCTTAGGCTTGTAAGCCAGAAGACTTGTTTCTGTAAAAAATAGAAACTGGAGTCTCTTTGGATTCCTAGTGACATCCTAATTCTTTCTGATTTGCACCTGGCCTTCCTGCTGTGTTCCTTGAAACCCAGGAATTAAATCAAATGTACTTTCCTTTCAAAAACTAGGAAAATTGATTCCATAACCTAGTGGTAGAAATGTACCTACATACATGCATGCTCCTTCCATCTCCCTCTCTCCCTCTCATTTTCCATTTTTTTTGTTGTTAGGATGGCTTTGGTACCTCAAACTGAATTCTATGAAGTCCTGAATTTTTTGTCTAGTCTTAAAAAATTCTTCCTGTATTTTCCATCTCTTAAAAAGTAATCAATACCTTGATTACTTTGAAAAGTAGTGGGGCTATAAGCAAGGCTGTGCTGACTATGGTAAATGCTGTTTTTTCACTTGTTTTATTTTATTCAGTATGAACAAGGGAAATAGGCTGATCATTTTTGATTTCCATTTTTAAATGCTTCTTGTACTTCAGCGCAAGGGACTATTGAATCTAGTCTTCAAAACTGTTTAATTTGGGAAAAAATATCTAAAAATATCTAACCAAGAATATTTCCTTCAGTGCTAGTTTTTAAATGTATTTTTCTTCACAAAACAGTTTAAGCATAAGTTTCTAATTCAGAAATAGGTTTCTTTTCTAGTTCTTTTGTATATAGCTGTATAGTTGTTATAAATGGTGATATACAGAATAACTATTGAAGATTCTCTCTCAAGTTTTGGAGGAAAAAAGAAAAAGAAAAAAGCATTTATCCTTCTGGGGCACCAGAGCAAGGCACCTCCCAGGAAATCAATATGCTCTTAGTATCTTTCCTCTTACATGCTGATATCAGCAAGTGAGATAATTAAAAGACAGTAGTTATATTATCATTAGTCCCCTAGGTTAATATTTAACCACCTCAAAAATGGACATGCTTATAGATATTACAGTTTTTCTTGTTGAATTATCTACAGTGTCTGATATTACTGCATTGTTGAATATTTAGTTCACATTTTGAAAATTACCTTTGCAGTCATAAGTGCCTAAGGGCAACCACATGGAAAAATTCAATGATGGCTGTACTCAGTACAGCTTTGTTTCTGATTACTGCAAATGTAGTTTCATAGAAATTCTGCCATTAGTTATTCTGAATTTCTTCCATTTAGTCAATTGCTCACATGTATTTTTTATGAATTTGAAGAAAGGCCTGTTGTAATGTAATTGCTGATTTCCTCTAAAGGTTTTTTCTTCAGAGAAAGATGAAAGGCTGTTGTGTTTGTCATCTCTCTCTCGCTGTCAGCTAATTTGGCTAGAACATATGCTAGACAATACTGAAAAAAAATAAAYGTCAACTTGAAATATTCAAAATAGAAGCTTAAAAAGCATATCATATTTTCATGATTTTTAATCTGAAAGACTGAAAATAATTACAAAGTACCAACAGAAACTTGTTAGGTGACAAACATGTGAACCAACTTTTTGTTGAATCATATTCCTGTCATTTGTTTGTAGCATCTGACTTATCTTTTCCTTTACCTAAAAAGCTACAATATTAATAGACACACAAACAGTTGGATGTAAAAGCAAGAAGAAAAAGAATTATCATTAGTGTGTGAGATTTGCTTTGAGATGCAGAAGATCATGGCTAAAAGTTCTGCATCTGGAGGCTGAGCATGTGAGAAATGGTGATTTCTTTCATTTTAGGTTCATATCTTAAATGAGTAAGGGAATTCTCTGAAAATATTTGGAGCTTAGGAAAAAAWTTTTTTTAAGATGAATATGGAAAAGAGGTCTAATAAAAAATTTTTTAAAACTCCTTAAGAAAATTAAAGTGTCCATCGAGATGTTATTTGTGTATTCTTCCTAAACTTGAAGTATCTTGAAAGCTAACAGAAAGGAGAACAAAACTGCTCTTTCATACACCTGTAACTAAATATCTTATGCCTTAAAGTGCTCAATGACATTCAACTTCTTCTGCGGCTGTGTCCTGTGCTGTTTAGCTGTTTTTCAAATTTTATTGTATTTTCAAGGGATTTGCTTTATTTCCTGTCCAGTCCCAGTAACATATTATTGTTAATATAATAAAAGGAATTTCAGAAAAAAACACCCAAACTCTTTTTCTGGAAGCACAATCTTAAAAACACTTTTTTTTGTTCCCAAGTGAAAATACTATAATATTAATATAATGCACACTTATAGATGTTTACAGCCACAATAATTAAACAAACTTGTTAACAGTATTAGTCTTTCAACTGACTGCACCCAGATGGGAGGTGATCTCTGATTTATCTATAGGTAGACGACAAGATACTGTTCATACTAATGTCTCAGAAAAAGAACAACCAAATCAGTGAAGAACTTGATTGTCAAATTGGATTTACAAGAATTGTTAGTTCATGATCGGTGGAGTTTAATTTTACCAATTGCTGGTATACACAGGAGTTACATGATTCTGTATGTCATATACCAGAAATGCCATGAGAAGAATTTGTGCTTTCCAGTTTTGTTCTRTCGAGCCGTATTAGCAATCCTTTTAGTTTTTGCCTGTGAAATCTGTCATCCCCTGTCAATCAGAGATGGAGGAGAATAATCAGTCTAACAAATTAGTGGAAGGGATGTGTATTCTTTCTTTTGCTTTAATGTGTTTTGTGTTGTGAAAATTTTCTGACACTTCAGGTTTTAAATGCTAAAGCATTTAAAGCAGGAGACCATTCATAAACATTTGTATATGAATTTCAGAGGTTTAAAAATATATTACAAAACTTACAATTTTGAAGTTTGCTGTTTAAGATGATTACCTGGTTATTTTATGCAAATAGCCCCATTGTTCTTCATCTTAAATCAAAAGCWGTGCATAACATGGTTAACAAGGAGAAGATTAAGAAATCAAAAGATACAGATGTAGATCATTCTGAATGAAGATCAGTTTTTTTTTTTTTTAAAAAAAAGTTATTTTCCTGAATTTCATTTCAGATTTAAAAATCACCCATGAAGAGTCTGAGTAGCATAGGTCCAGTAGCAAGCCCTGACACAGCAGCTTAGAGCTGCAACATGGGTTAAAAAAACTCCTTGCCTGCAATAGAGGCTTTCCAGGCCACCAAACTCGGGAGGAAAATTTCAGTAACCAGAGCAAGCTGAAATCATTTTTTTTTTAAAAAAAAAAAACAATCTAAAACATAGACCACTACTTTGGTATCACTGTAGTTATTAATACAGGAAAAAAAAACAACCATCAACTATTGTAGTAATATGTAGGGGGAAAGTTGATTTGCAAACAATTTAGGATTCAAATTTTCCACATTTTTAAAGGTGGAAATCAACAGTTTGAATGAGTCTATGGAGATGAGGTAATACACACTCCAAAAATTTAAATGAAGTATAATCAAAGTATTAGGTTGTTTTTTTTTTTTTTTTCCTTCTAGGTTATTTTCTTGCATGAAAAGACTGTATTTCCAAAATTGTAAGGTCAAGTAACTGGAGTTTTTCTAGTGACTAGGAAAGATACACTTTTAGATGAACCCATCATTAAATGAAAGCGGGGTGTTTATCATAATGTTAGCATTTCAGTAGTAATTCATATTGCCAAGCATGGGAAGTGGTGGGTGTTAAGTGCTTGAGTAATAAATCCATGATCAAAATGAAACATAGTGTTTGCATATGGGGATGACAGTGACATGGTAAATGTCTCTTGGTCAATCAGAGACTAGTACAAAATAATACTTTTGTCAAATTTGAAAGCACTGTGAGAGAGAGTGGTGACTATAATGCCACAATCCGCACGTGTTTCAAGGTGACTGTGATGCAAAAAAAGAGAATTTTAGATAGTACCTGTGAAGCCAAGTTGCAGGTTAAATCTGTTAACATCTCGGATTTTCATCTACAGATGAAATAATTTCATACTTTTATTAGCAACTCAAGACTGAGTTCAATCTTAAAATCTAAAACCTGATTTCTGATTAGGAGACACTCTATTACTACAAATCTCAGCCTGAGAGATTCTGAACACTTGCATCGTCCCTAAATTTCTGTGYGTAATTTGCCTTTATTACGAATACTGCAGTAAAATGTTGTAATACGTAACAAAAGGTGATTCCAGTCTCAGAAACAAGAAACAATGTAGGAAGGAGAACTATTAGATTATCTAAGCTCTGGTTAAATAATTTTTATAAAATCTATACTATTCCATTCTACTGTGGAATAGTATGTGATGATACCAATGATGTCCTACTATAATATTATCACTCCATATTTTCATGTCTTATGGTATTTAGGAAGGGAGGTGTTTAGTGTCTCAGCTTTTGCAGTGATGTATCAGGAACTCAGCATATGTTTTACTTAAAGGTTTCTAATCCAAACATGCTTGCAACAATGGTCTTATGTGAAGCTTAATCATTTAAGAATTGGACTGCAAAAAGGGATACCCAAATGTATTATTTGGAATGTTTTGTTTTGAGGGAAAGTGAATTATTAATTTTTAATCACTGGGCTGCTGTAATTTGTGTGTGCAAAGAGGCACAGCTGACTTTTTTTTTTTTTTTTTTTTTTTTTTCCTTGCAGCATTGTATCAGAGAAGAAGGAAAGTATAGATCAATGCCATCAGGAAAATGTGCTAGCCTTGGGACCAGACCAACTTGAATCTTTAGTTCTTTCAATTCTTTTACAGTTGATAGACATAACGACAACAAGATTAGGCCAAATCTCACAAGCTTTGCTAAGGTGAGTAGTAACTACTACTTTTTATCGTTTCAGATTTGAATCAAGGTTTCTCTCAAAAGGTGAAGTATTTAAAGTTCTGCTAAATACTTGTATCTTTTACTAACATATAAAGATATTGGAGTTGCACTTTTAACACTTCTGTTGAATATAAATAATATTATATTGTATTTAATATCTTGAATTCAGTTTTTAGTAATCCATGGAAGTAGATTCTATAAAATACCAAATGGCTCATTTTCTAGTGTACACCATGTTGAAAACAACAACCTTCAGACATCACACAATGAATCCTGACTTTTATGCCTAATATGCTATAGTTCTTATTTGTAGTCTAGAACTATTTTCAGCTTTGCCAATATCTTTTAGTATTGATTCGCTGAAGATATGCATTTATAAATACATATTTATTATTTTGCAAAATTTCATCTCTTTAGAGTTTGTTTTTTTCAGTAAGTTGTAGAGAAAGGTATGCTCAGTTTTTTCATGTGAGTTTGTGTTTCATAAAGTCATAGGAACACCACACAAGAAAGAGATCATGTTTAAGTTCTTTACTAATTATTATTGATAGTTTGTTTACTGTTTTGTTAAAAAGACTAGATGGAATTATGAGCCCTCTAGTGGCTGTTCACTCTCTTAAATACTTATTTTAGGCTCTTGATCAACTGACACAGAAAAAGAAAACCCTTTCTTTTTCAGTAGCAGCAAGATTTTTGTTGCTTTAACTCTAGGCAATATTGTGTATTGTCTTACATGCATAGCAAATGGAATAGTAAGAACTGGGCTGCTTCTTTTTAAGTCATGAAAGGAGTGCCAGTAGAAAGGAGATTCAGAATTACACTAGCATGATACATGATACTCTTCTATAAGGAGAGTTTTGCTTTAAAAGCAAGAATAGATACCTGATTCTGCAGAGTTTTTATTATAGAGAATGCTCATATCCTTGCTTTCATATTAATTAGTTAAAATACATGGAACTTCTAGTGGGCAGCCTGGTGATGATTTAATAGCTTTAGTCAGTGATCTTTGCTCTTTCAGATAGTGCTGAAAGCCCCCAAGACAGGGGCTTAGACTCAACAAGTGTTTTTTAGTACTTCATGTATCGATAGAACAAAAGCCAGAAAAAATGTCGATGTTTATTSTCATTTCCTGCCTTGTAGAGTGGACTTGAGCTGACACTGCCACAGTTCAGGCAGACAGCATTTTGTAGGGTAATTCTAAATAAGYCACTTTCCAAAGAATTCTGTCATGGGAGGCATTTTTGCTTAGGCCATGGAATGCACGGTGTTTGAAGGAAGCATGAGAATATGATTCTTATGCAGATTTAGTATCTCTGCCTATATTCCTTGTCTCAGAGTTCAGATAAATCCTGTAGTCAGTGGTGCCTGTATTCATACTACAGCAATGAGTGTTTGCTAACAGTATTCATTAATAGAACAGCAGACAAGAAAGGATTTTTCTTTTACAGACTTCTTTATAGCTCAGCCCTTTTAGTTTCATTTATTCTGTGTCATGAGTCCAGGAAATATTTACCATAGGGAGCTCTGAATTTATTAGAGCTCAGGTACATGTGAGCATCTGAACAGTTTGATTGATGGAATGTATTATGCTTCAGAGCTAATTCATTTTTATTTTCTCTCCAGTTAATTGCTGGAGAGCAATTTTCCACACTCTCAACCTTGAATGTTCCTTTCTGTGTAGCACAATCTTATCTTCCTGCCAGGATATGGGCCCAAGGCTATAGTACTTAGTGCAGGCATTTTACCTAGTGGGTCATACTGGACTCAGTATCTGATTTTTCCCTTTAGAAACTATGACTAATGGTGAAAAGAGGAACCCAAATTACTTTCTTAAAGCAAAGCATTACTTAACAGCCGAAACAGGGGAAAAGGGATTAGCAGGAACTGTTTGTACTGTGGGTGCGTAGCTCAGAGGAGTGGCTAGACCTACAAAAGAATGTAATTGAAAACTTTGCCCAATAAAGAGGTAAAGGAGTAACAAAATATTTATATCCCAGCTTGTAAACATACCAAGTTATTTATGTTTCCAAACATTCATTTGCTGCTGTTTATAAAGTCCAAACAGCATAAATGTCAGCAAGATAAGCAAAGAAAACTCTAGATATTCAGTCACATGAACAGAATAAGTTACAGCTTTCTTACTAAAAGATCTTTCTTTTAAACTTTAATCGCAATATTAATACATGCTCCCTCCTACTTGTTTAACACCACTCTGAAGCACTTGAAAGTTAAGAAGTAAATGAAACAAAATGTATTTGAAACACACTTGGGATCTGTATTATTGATATTTTCACCTGTGAAGGTATATACAGTGGGATCTTGTGAATAGACAATYTGCAAGAACTTTAACATCTACTTACTACTCAGCAATATTAATGTGATATTAATGTGAAAGAAATTGTGGTATTATAATTGATGCCTGTTTAATTGATAATATAAAATGATTTTCTGTATTCTGATAACCATTTTGTAATACATCAGAAATCCATTTTTTTTCCAAAACACTTGATGGAGGCTAACAGTTTGTTTGAATGGTGCAAAATCAAGTTCAAAGCATTCTACTAAATACAATGTAACATCCCACCAGATCACTGATTTTTGTGCAGAGATCTTAATGCCTTCCCAGAATTCTTTAATTTCTTTTGGTTGTTTGAAGTAGGTCTGCTCCTGCTTACATTAAAATATGAAGCAAAAATTTCATTGTGACTTAAACCAGTCACAGTGATAAGGGATAAAGATCAGTACATTTCAGTCTGAAATTTGCTAGATGATACCTGCCATTTTATGTGGGATTTTAAAAGATTCATTATTTTAATCTATTCAAATTATGCATCAGAAACCAATAGCAAACATTTGAACTTGCTTATTTTTTGCTTCTCACATTGTTATTTTTATTTTATCAACAAAAAATATTTGATTGTTTTCATTTAGCAAAAGAGCAAGAAAATAAAATTCCGATCATTTTCATGAGTTTGTCTGAAATCAGAACACTTTAATAGCAGGTGCTATAGCAGAGTGTATAGGAGCTTCATTTCACATTATGAAATAGAACAGAATGTTTGTGTTAGTCTATTCTCATGAAGCTTTTTACTGTATCCAAGAAGTCAGACTACTTTCCATTCAAGGAAAAAATTATAGTAATAACACAGGAGGCTACTGATACTCAAATGGATTAAGATGTCAGTTCTCATTTATTTAACTGCTATTGTATGACCATTTTCCAGCTCGATTTTTTTTCCTGTCCCTAATAGCTCTATTTCCTCTTTCAAATGGAGGACCCTCATAGTATGTTGTAAGAACTGATTCTTCAGCACAACATCTAAAAAAAATTACATCACAGATCTTACCTTCTTGGTCATAGCAACATAAGCAGTCATTTTTTCTTGCATTTCTTAAATATATAAAGTTCATATCTTCCTGCAAGGGAAATTGTATAATGTACTAGCTGTTTAAAATGAGTGTGTGTTTTATTGTAGTTTAAAATACATGAATATCATTTCATGAATTACATAATTTATATAGTTTACTTTGTTATGTATATTTTCTATTCCTAAGACTTTTTGAGTAAACTCCCAAGCATGAGCAGAAATGCTGGTTAGCCTTTGAACCTTGCAGAGTAAAACTTGTTGATAAAAGGAGGTTGTTTATGATGGACAAGTAGGTATGCAAGAGTTTCTTGAGTGAGGCAGGGTCTTTCTCTTGTGCTTTTGCAAGCTGAGTTTCTCAGTGTTAGATCTTACCAATGTTTATCAAAACCTGGCTTAAGTTAGTGTAAGGAGATTCTAGAATAAAAAAATAAAAAATAATAAAAAATAATAATAAAAAAAGCCCAACCTGAAATATGTAGGCCTGACTGAGCTTCTAAGACCTTAAGTGGAAAGTTGAAACACACCCCAGATCAGTGCTGTATGTATATGGCTCATAGAGGTAAGTGAGGAAAAGGTTTGAGAAGTGAGTATATGCCCTGTACTTCATGGTTATGCTTTTCTTCTGTAAATGCAATGTGTACATTTAGTATAGAGCTTATTAAGAGAGGTGCTTGACACTAGTTTTCTAAACATTCTCATGATGTACACACTTGCAGAAATGTTTGTTTCTTCCAAAAGGGTCTAGAGAAGAAGCAGCCTTGAACTAGGAATCTCCCTTTGTGAGAAGATCTAGCTTCTGGTATTTGCCCTGTGAAGAGCAAGACAAGAGCGATCTTTCTGCAAGACAAAGTACTAGCATCTAGGTAAAGCTATGATTCTGGCCCTGAAGTAGAAAAAAAAAAATCAAAGTTGAGACTGACTAGTTTGTTCAGGATTTTCTAAGGAAAAAAAATGGGAATTATGGGATTTGGAACTCTGAAAAAAGGGAAGAACTGAAGAGGAATGTGGTGTAACAGTGGTGTTGAGCAAGACAGAGTGAGTTTGAGGCTTTTTTTTTTTCCTGCTTTGAAATGTTGGGGGCAAGTGGCTTCACTGGAATGATCTAAATAAACCTGTCTTGGGTAGAGGGGTGAGTCCTCAAGCAGACATCTTCAAGTTTTTTCAGTGACATTAGGTGAGAGGCACCTAAGCATTCTCAGCAATGCAGTACCTTCTGCAAGAATATACTATTATGAAAATGGTGGTTTGTATTTTCAAAAAATCTTGCAAATGTTTTGTAAATACCCATTTTGTATTTTAATTAGTATTTGTAAGTGTTTTAACCACCTCACTGTCATCTTCCCCAAAATTTTAGTAATATTTGTAGAACACAGGGCTGCTCAAGTTGAGGGAATCCTTTTATTCATGTAGTGTCTGAATGGATTAAGTTTTTATTAGTCTGCTTTATTTGCAGCTAACTATTTCAGTCTGTCTTCACCCCAAGATAATATTTAGTATTAATATATTGCATCTATATAGAATCAGTCTCATGAAGAATTCAAAGAGCTTTTCAAATTGATGTGAATCTAGTATTCCTCTCTATTCAGTAGCTATCTTTGTATCTCAGTAACAGATCACTGGAAAAATTCTGAGAGAGAACAGCATTTTCTCATTGTGGATTAYTTACCCGGCAGCTCCGAAGAAGAACTATTACATAGCCTTATAGAGCTGTTTTGAAAATTTGTAGCCAAGGCATCTTATCCCTTCTGTGAATAAGGAAAAAACACAAATCTGTTGCTTTTCTTTCAAAAACTGGGGTAAAAAACCCACCTAAATCAAGCAGCTGAGTACAGTTGAGAAAGATTAACACTTAGCCAAAATTTTTCATTATCTATAGGGTTAAAGGTAGATATTAATTATCCATCTCTATACTTTCTAAAATACTATTTGAATGCCACTAGTAGTTGGTGTTTTGAGGTTATTTATTTTGTGGAAATTGAAGTATGTTGGGTTGCAGCTGGTACACATGTAAACAAATGCCTCAGAGCAGATATGTACAGTTTTCCCAGATGAGGCATCCACCTGTTTGATTTTGTATGAAAACACAGCAAGAGCACACCAATTAACACAGCTATGTTTCAAGATACATTTTTCTGAGATTTTCTCCATTGCCTTATGTGCCTAATTCCCCTCTTAAAAGATTTTTTTTATATAGGAAAAAATTATGTTATACATCAGTATTCCCATTCTGCAGTATTACCTTTTGTTGACTTCAAATACTGTTGCTGAAGAGGAACTGGCTATCGAGAATGAAAAACCAAAATTACACAGCAGGGGGCAGCACAGGTCCTACTTGCTTTAAGCCTGGTTTGCACCTGAGAAAAATGTTGCTGTCTCCAGTCTTATAGTGCAGTTACTTCTATTTTAAACAAATGCTTTCCTTTCTTTGAAGTAAGTGACTTTTAGCAAAGAAGTGGAAATGACCTGTATCACTGGTCACTGCCATACTACAAAAGCAGAGTGTACTGGAGAATGCCATAAAAAGCAGAGTTCAGGATGCTAGCATCCAACTCTTAAAATCTGGGCCACAGGCTACTGCATAGATAGAAGTTCTGTCAGAAGAAGCTCAAAATGAACGGGCTGTAAGTCTGATCTGTGCTAATAAAGAGTATTTCCACACAGATCTCTAGATAAGTCTGTCTTCCTCTTAGTAACAAGCGGTTTCCAGGTTGTATTTAAAGACATGCAAGTGTTCTGACTTCTTTTTGAGGTTTTCTGTTCTCTAGCTAGTCAAGTGTTGTTCCTTTTCTGTTTCTGTTCTGAGGGCTGCTGATGAAGCAGGACATTGCTAACCATTCTAGTTTTAATTCCATGAAATTTTTGAACACATTTACTTTGTGCTTTGGAAAAGGAATCCAAAAATATGACCCTCAGTACACATGCAGAAAAACAGACAGCAAAGCCCACCATGCTTCTTCACACACACTAACAACTTATGCAGGGTGCAAGGTGCAGCTGGCTTGTTGAAGGATCCTGCAAGCAACCAGAAAAAGTTCTCATTAAGCATTTACTGAGATGATGTTGCTCTTTCACCTTTTCTTTTTTTTTTTTTTTTTTTTTTTTTTTTTTTTTTTTTGGGGGGGGGGGGAATGTTGAATGGACCAAACAATCAGAAATATTTTAACTAAACTGCAAAGAGTGTTGTGTGTTGGGGGAGCAGGGGAAATGGGATAGCCCACCCAGAAAAAAAATGTTAATCAGAATTATCAAAGTCCTGTCATCAGCTCTAACATTTGCACCCATTCTATCTCCAGATAGGCATAAAAAACTTGACATTATCATTGAATTTTACTCATGTTGTAGCTTAACTTCACCATCTTGTTCAATTTTCTTACTTAGCCTACAGGAAAAAGCAGAAATCTTTCTGGGAATACATTGATCATTAGTTAAAAACTTGACAACATTAAATGCGTATTATTATTTTGAAGCAATGGCAAACATTTTAATCTTGCTGTGCTGAAACCATTTATTTATGTATGTATGTATGTATTTATCCGTTGATCTGAATCACACATTTCAATATTTGGCTAAAGTATCACCTAACACCCAGGAGAATGACTTACAGCTATAGATTTAGGAGATTATCAGGCTTAATTAGTATTACTGTGGACCTCCTGTGATGCAGAACATGGCTTCGTTATTTTAAACTTTTAAATCTAGTACTAAGATGAATTGCTATTCAGTTACACTGTATGACAATAATTAGTCTGTGTGAGATCAATTTAAAACTGCTTAAGCCCCCTGGTTATCACAAATCCTCTACAATTTTTTTTCTGAGCTCCCTCATGCTTGTGCCAACACTTTCAATAGCATGTGAGTGAAGTTTGTCCCCAGTGCAGCATGAAAGAAAAATAGTGGAATCATGTTGGAGATGAATTTGGTAATACATACTCAGTTATCTAAGTTGCCTTTTAGTAAGGACAGAGCACTAATTCAGTTCTCACTATGCCTTGGTTTTGTGGAAATATCTGTCCTTGTTCCTTTGTTTTTTTTATGATAGCTTCCTCAGGATTAACTTATATTTGTAAGATGAATTCTGAAAGGTCCTGAATTTTCTGCCTCATGGGCTAAGGTGATAAGAATTACATTGGAGTATTATTTGCCCTTTTTTCCCCACAAGAAGAGAAAAGTATAGAGAGGTCTCAGATATAAATTGAGTAACAGTAAAAGGTTTTTAATTAAACAAGATTGGCAAAAGTGAAAGAAATCAGTATCATTTATGTTTGTACTGTTTCCCCTGTACTGAAAGTACTGTATGAATTTCAAATGCTAGTGTAGCATATTAGAGAGAAATATGGAAGTATTCATCATTTGAAATTAACAGGAAGCTTTTAGGAGAAAAAACAAGAAACATTAGCATTGATTCTAAATCTTATTTTGTGAGCAAATTTGAACAAGCACCCTGGTGCTTTACTGTTTGCTCACCTGAAATTCCTACCAGAGGCTTTGAACAGGGCTTCTTTCACAAGATAACTAGGACTGACATAGAAGTTCACTATAAAAATCTCTGCAAGCAAAAAGATATCTCAAGCTAGAAGTTCTTTTTTTTATTTTCTTTTTTTTATTTCCTTTTCCTTTTTTTTTTTTTTTTTTTTTNTTTTAATTGTATGTGAGGGCTAGAACCCACTGGATAATTTCTGTACAACAGTGTAAATAGCTACATATAACTTAGCTAATTAAAACTCAGTGTTTTGGAAGATAAGCAAATTGATTTTTATGGAAAAAAAATGACATTTGATTACAATTTCAATTCTGCAGGATTGGCATGTGCAGACCCATAAGTCATGTTTTTTAATGGATATGTTGACCAATGTTGAATGACTGGTAATACTTAATAGCACAAGTTGGGTATTAATTTAAGTCAAGTGGCATTCATTGAATAAAACAAAGTAGAGATAAATTAACGCTTGACTTGATTATTCACTTCCAACTTTCCTGGTGTGACAAACAGACCTACTGAGTGTTTTTAAGCGGTTTTGAGTCTGTTTCCATACTTCACTGTGTGGCTTCTCCAGTTTCACCCCTGTTGTATGGTGATACTAAAAAGAAACCCAAATGGCTAGATAGAATGTGCTGTGTGATACTAAGACTTAGTCTGGAAAGCAGGCAGAAGTCTACTTGCAGCTCCTGAGTTCATAAATCCTTAGTTTATAAATTGCTATGTAAATTAATCATAGTGTTTATTTTTAATAATAAAAGTGCATAAATCTATTATTGTGAATTCATACTTGCATGAAGAAAAGTAATTGGGACAAATTTTAAATTTTCTGATATTGGCCTAAATTCAGAATAATTAGTTTGACTTCTTTAAAAGTTTTTAAAAATTCTTAAAAGTACTTCATCCTTACATCAAAATATTTATAGATTTAATTAAAATCTAGATCTCAGTCCCCTGAATGACCAGGTGATGCTACTTGATTCAGCAGTTGTAATTAGGATATGAACAAGCATAATGAAGGAGATGTCATTAATAAGCATACAACTATTGTATGCCTGGATTCCTTTTAAAAGAATACTGGTCATATTTAACTCGAGTAGAAACTAAAACCTAGTAAAGCCTACCTGAAAAATACATTTGAAATCCCCTAAAGCAACATTTTCTAAAGTGATTCTTTATCTAGTGTGTGTATATTTGAGAGATCTAGCACAGCCAAAAATGTTGGGAGAGCAGTAACTGTTTATACCACATCATCTCTTTTCTTAAATTTGTGAATAAAAACTGTAAAATAGAACAATAAACATGATAATCTGAATACAAATTATAAATCTGACTGAACACATTTTAAGGCTTCCTGAACTCTTCCTGAATATCGGAGGAAAAAAAGGTTACCTGATCAGTTCTGTAGAAGATTTCTGAGAGTAGATATCCTCCTTGATCAGCATTATGATAATCGCTTTATGTGTCTTAAATTGTATTATAAACATTACCTACTTAATTTCCATAGTGCCTTTGAGCTACTAACATCTCTAAGTTGAGAAGACAAGCAGTTTCACTTTAATTTAGTGGCAGGACTTTACAGATTACTGGTAACTACACTTACCATAGTTCATTGAAGTGTGGTGCGTTTTGCTCCCTTCTCCTCCTCTCCCATTCTTGCCTTCCCCTTGGTGGGTGGCATAATGGGGATTAAAATCCAAAAGCAACCTATCTTTTGCAGTCTATGACGAGAGGAAGTTGAATCTGGAAGTTTTTTGCTCTCTCAGTTCTTTTGATACTGCTTCTGAGGGGAATGTGAATTGCATGTTTTAATTTTAGGGAATTACCCACTGCGTGCTAGGTTGCAAAGTCTGTCAAACATACGTACCTGCTACCTAAAAACTACCTCTGTATCTTACAGCTCCTCCAGCTGCTTMTTTTTGTAAAAGCTCTTCTGTTAGTATCCCTGAAAATAGACTCTAGTGATTTGGCACTCACATTTATGCATTGATTTGAGTCCGTGTCCAAGTTCCTTGAGTATAGCTGTAGGAACAATACCAGGCAGACTGGTTTCCAGTGTTATTTTCATGGACTGGGAGCCTAAAACACTTGTTCTGTTTTTTCTATTTGGAAGTTTCCAAACTAAAAAGATGTTGTTGGGCTTCCTTTTTTTTTYCCTTTACTCATGATCTCTAGCTAAGGCTTGGTGTTTCTGGATTTCATAAAAAAAAACACAGATGCTAAAAGTATATAATGTAAATAAGTAATTGCTTCTATCCATGGAGGACATGGCATCTTTTGCCTTGCACAGGAGGAGCCCTGCTCTGGAGCTAGCTGCTAAACTATGGCCTTGTCTGGTCCATTGCACTGGTGAGCTTTCTGGTTACAGTGTTTCAAACGTCCATAACAGTTAAAACCAACATTGTAACTGTTCATACTCTAGACAAGCTGCACAAAAAGCCCTACAAAGCTTGTGGGGACATCAACTATTCTACACCCAGCTCCCAGACAGACACGTTTGCTTTAATGAACACTGACACCTAGTACTTGCGTTCTCTCTGAAGTTACTAGGAGTTTTCAGTTAAATTCAGTGGAGCAGACTGCAGGCTGGATTCACAAAAGAAAAAAGAAAAGTCAATGACTTTATAAGGGAGCATGTTCGAATGTAAAACAAAATTAAACTTTGATACAGAGCAGAATGAAGAAGGGCAGTGAGTGAAATGACGTTCTATTTCATGCTTTTTAATTCTCRAAGTTATAGAATATACTTTTTAAGAAGAGAAACTTCCTCATAAAAGGACACAATCTTACTGCCCCAGCCCAGGACAGAAGTAGCAGACGTTTTGAGAATTCAGAGGTTACTGTAATATACATAAATCCAGTGTGCAGAAATGTTTTAGAAGTGTATCTGCTTTGTGTTATGCAACCCTTTGAATTCTGAGAACAAGAACATAGTCCTGTACTACATACTCAGCACTTGTTCAGTAAGCTGTGAAAATCTTGAGCTACGCAGGCAGAACTAGCTGGGGCTTAAACTCTTGAGAAGAGGAAACGTGCTACCACAGCCATGCCCCATTATTCCAAGCTAACACTGATGCTACTCCTAGCTTTTCTTCTGAAGGGTGTTGATGTTAATACTGATCAATAATGCTTAGAGAAAAAAAGTGTTATTTGTAGCCTGGATATTCATGAGCTATACAAAACAATGTTTGTGGAGAGTAATATCTCTTATTAGGCCTGGTGATGTAGTTGGAAAAAGTAATGAAAATAAATACCCAAAACTTGGTGAGAGATGGACCTGCTCAGGTTGTTTGCTTAGTAAATATAATGGATCCTTTGTTATCCTTACTGGTTTTGCACTGCTTTTTGCTTTTCTCTAACTGCTGCAACTTTTGTATTTGAAGATGCTTCTATTGTGTATTACTGAAGGAGTTAAATTATCTTAGCAACATGGGCTAAAGCTGAAACTCCCCCAGCATCATCTTTCTCAGCGATCATTGTCCAGTAAGAAAATAGGTCTGTAAGTGATACTATTCATCTGAACAGAAAGAAACTGTTATCATGGTGTTTGTCAGCTGTGTGTAATACTGATACCTGAGCTGGCCTTTGGAACTGGGTATCGTTACAGATAATGTAGTAGTTTCTACTTTCAGGTGGTTTTGACTTGTGAGTAAAAGATCAGTGGAACCAAAGAGCAACTAAAAGTTTGCACCTCAGGATACAGGCATTCCCAACCCCAATTCCAGTTTCTGAAATATTCAGAACTACATTTTTTCACAAGCATTTATTGCTTTTGTAACTACTACAACAATAACAATTATTTCTGCAAACAATTTATGTATTTAACATAATATGAATAAATTAAATAATTGACTGCTATTATCAACTTGTAATAGAACTACTGACAGGAATTAAAGCATAGTCATCAAAAGTATTGTACAAATAAGGCATTTTCTATCAATCTTTCTCTCATAGATCACAGCTGAAACCAAAGAACAATATGGACAAGCTGGTAGCAGCTACTGACATGATAAACCCTGTGCAAGTAGAGTTTTCTTCTGTACAACAGCAAAAGGTAATTTAATGTAATAAGTGTGTAAGTTTAAAACAATCATAGTTTTGTTAGATTTATTAGAGAGTTAAAGGTAGTGGATGGTAGTGGAAAGTTTGCCTAAACTTTCCATTGTAGTTCTTAAAAGTACTTTAATTTACAGATCTGAGCACTGAATCAGATCCTTTATCTCATGAGAAGTACTTTTGAAAGTAAGAATTCAAGTATCTTTTTGAAAGACACTATGTTAAGGTGTACTTTCCATCTTTGTATGTCATTTATTTTTGCTTTTTCCTGGATAGATATTTTGTTTCACAATTTCTTATGAATAGAAACAGATCAATTCCAACACAAAAACTATTGACAATGAAACTATTCTGTAAAGGAAATAATGACTGAAAAGTGCTACTAAGAGTGTAGGAACTCATTCCTCTGGCATCTTTGTCTGTGTAGGCAAGGGCCTGTGTAGATGTATGCAAATGGGAAAGGTAAAAATGTATATTTGTGTGGGGAGTGTTTTGTGGGTCACTTCTAAAGGATCTGGAAAAGGTAACCAAAAAGAACAATCTCATAGACATTTAATGAGCAGTGGAATATGTGAAATTGATGAGAGGGTCTCTATCTCCACTGGAAATTAGTTAGAGTCAAAAAAAAAAAAAAAAAAAAAGTTTTGTAAAGGCTCTCCTCTTGCAATTTGTGTTATTTCCCCAGCTTTCCACATTGTTATGGAGAAAATTCCAGTGGATAGATGGGAAATAATTCAGGGATTAGTGAGCCTATGAAGAATGAGACCATGCTATATGAAAGACCAGATACGACTGAAAGTTTTGTTGCAACAGGAGAATGAAGAGATTATAACTTGCATTCTAGCAAAATTCTGACATTATGATAAGGTAGGTAGATGAAACAGGTATCCCATCTTGTAAATTCTGACAAAAAGGATGAAAGCTGCAAGACTGTCTTGTGAGGACACCCTTACAGRCTCAGGAACAAGCTGAGGCAGAACTGCTGGAGCAAGTCAGGGCAGACTGACTGCTTGCTGTAATTTAGACAGGATCTGTTGAATAGTTTAAGCCTAGAAGGCTTCAATAGTTGCTTTAAAACCTATATAATGCTTCTGGCCTTGGGCTATAAATTCTGTGTTGTAACTCCATAACTTTGGGCACAGGAGTGTCTGAAACAAGAAGAAAAAAATATCTGATGAAAGCAAGATCACTTTGTACTAATTCTTATAGGGATATATTGTCATTTACGGTTTGATAAAAATTCACATAGGAAAGTCACAATAACAAAAAAGATCTTATAATGCTTACGAAGGTAGATTACCAGATTATCATGGAACAGTTTTCTGAAATCTTTGATGTACTTTTTACGTAAATATAGAAAAAAATCACTGTCTGCCAATCCTAAGAGCACTGAAAWTTTTTTTTTTTACTCTAAAAAATGAAACGTAGATAAACAAAGAACAACATCATGTAATCTTTGTGTAATAGTTTAATCATTATACAGGAAGACAGTTATTCTAAAATAACTCTTTCATGCACCAAAACATGTTCTGGACACAAATTATGTTTGTCCTTCCTGTAAATCTATTGAAGTGTGTTTGCCCCCTAGAACCTGCAGGAATTACAAAAAAATGCGTAAGTAATAAGTTGAGTCACTCTAATTGTACCAAAATTACTTCCCACAAGACAAATTCAGAGGTATACGTGCACATTCAGCTGTTCCCTAAGGAGAACTATTTGAATCAGAGTACAGTAAAGAATATTGTTTGTACTTGCCTTTTGCATATTTTTCTGAAATGTATTGAAATGGCAGCCTGCCCACAAATATATGTGATTAGGACTTGCATTATGTTTTTAATCACTAAGTCTCTCATTTATATATTTTTTAAAAAAAGAGCTCAGATGTCAAATCAGAGCAAAATTAAGGTGCACAAGTAATTATTGTTTAGTTATCCATGTTCTAAATAAATAGAGAGAAATATTAATTTGTGGGGTTGGCTTTGCTATTTCTTTCAATACAAATTTCTGCCTTGATGTATGTAAATAGATGGAAAACTCATTGAGGTCAAGGTCCTCACTAAATTCTGCTCTTTTCTATAATGAATTTCCCGAATGCTTTCATATTGAATTAGGGCATCGTAGTGCTTAATATATTGTGATATTCTTGGAAGAATTTATAAGACTCAAGATCATGATGTGAAGAGTGTGGAACAGACCTAAAGAACACAGAATTATTTAGCCATATTTTTAGTCATACTCTATGACTCTAATGAGTTTTTTATAGTAAGCCTGGCCTGTTGTGACTTGATAACTGTGGCTATGCACTTTGAATTCTTCTTTCTGAAGAATTAAGAAATATTTAATTTTATAGCATTTTATTTTCTTTCTTTTCAATGTCTATAGACAGTACTAAACATATTTATTATGTGAGAAGTACTCGGTCCTCCTTGTAATAATATCAGGGTCTGCTCTGAAGTCTAGAAAATCATGTTTAGTTTTTTTTGTTTGTTTGTTTGTTTTTTGTACAGTGATTGTTTGACATGTAGGTAGTTCTTCTGATGACAATAGTTACCTATTTTCTTCTAATAAAACATACATAACTGTTTACACCAGCAAGATTAAATGCAGACTGCTAGAGCTTTCTCTAGACTTGCTGTGGCACAGATCAGAAATACTTCTGCCAATGCTTATTTTCTTTCTTTCTTAAAATGCCCAAATATTTGGGGACAGAAATGTATTTGGGCTGTGCTCTTGACAGCATTTTCAGTGTTGTCATAAGATATGTATTAAGATAACATGGAAACTGCGTTCTCCTTTGACTTTGTGTAGTGTGCAAACCTACTGATTTCAGCGATACTGCAGCTGAAGTGCTGATCTGACCCATGATCGTTAAATAACTAAGTGTCCACTTAGATAAAAGAATCAAAAAAGCACAAAAGCTTGAAAATGTGCACTATCGTAGCTATCGTATTTTGAAGAATACTGGACAGTAAATACTGACAGCAATTTATAATGGTCTATGAAATGCCACAGATGTTTGGGTGATGTGAGGCATAACAGGAGCCTTGGTAATAGTATAATACAGTATAATAAATTGTATCTCTTGCTGGCTAAGCAAGCAGAAAGTTAATCAGCCACTGCCGTTGAGAAGGAAAGCACCTCTAAATGCTTCATGAATCTGAGCAGGTAATAAGTGCTATGCTTTTACAGACTACAGATATTATTTCTGTGTGCAGCTGCGTGTTGCTATTATATAAGTAGAATAAGGCTTAAAAGAAATTTAATTATGTAAGGAAATATATATTCAATGCTTGCAACATTCTGTGAATTTTTCTATATTTAACTTATCATGTAAGAATGAGAAGTGAGATTTTTGTAGGTCGGGATATCAAAATTGAGTAAAGCTATTTATTTCAAGAGACCTATCAAATTTTGTCTCCACTTTCACTCTGCTCCTTCCCCCAAAAGTATACAACATTTTGACTGTAGATACTAGATGTGATAAAGAAATGTTTATTCTTTATGTAAATTATGTATATTAGTTATTTTATGACAACTGTTATAAAAAAAAAAAAGACTTGCAACTCATTTCCCATTATGGCTTCACATATCACAGTAAGAAGAGAATGGAATAGCTTGACAGAAAGTATTAAAGAACAAAAAAATGCAAACACTTAGAAGTAGGCCCCTTTTCTTAAAACACTGTCCTTTATTCAGTAGGCCATCTCACTATTCCCCTTCACTTGAAGTTCTTCCTGGAAGCATACTGCTTTGGTGAGATCAACAATCCTTTGTACTACCGAAGTTTGTATGACTGACTACATTGTCATTATGTTGTTTTTGTTTAGATTTCTTTTAAAACCTGAGAGTCAGTATAAAAAGATGAGTAAACAGAGGTATATTACTCCTGAAGAGAGGAGTGAATGTGTAGGTTTAACATGTTTTGACCTAATTCTTATTTTTATTTGACGTGCCCTAACTTTATTGAGCTTTTGTATGTATGCAAATTCTAGAAGTAACAGCAGAAATAATATATTTGCAAAGGAGAATCAGAGCTTTTGCAGAAACTTTCTGGCAATAAGGTTGTTTTTCTTAGCTACCTTTTTTGAAGCCATTGGAAGTATTCCATTTATCCTCAGGGTATCTATCCCCAGCTGACCATGACTTACTGCTTTACAGAGAACAAATAAATCTGCCTCTGCCTTGTTTTCAAATAACTAGTTTAAACATAACTATTTCTTATGACAAATGAAGGAGCAACTGCCACACTCAGTAATTCCTGTGTAATTCAGTTAGTCATCTACATACCAGTAGCTACAGGAAAGGTTTCCCATAGGTAATGTTGCTTCTAAAAACTCCATAGAAAATGATACTCTTCATTGGGATACCCTTTCTTTAGTAAACTTTATTTAGGGCTTGTTGTTGTGACTATAAACTGACAGGTTATATTTTTTCCTTTAGATCATAATTAACTAAAATTTGTTTCTAGCTTTTCTGAAAACATAAGTTTGTTTCGTGAAACAAACTTAGTTGTTCACCCTTCCAAAACATATAAAATTCCAAAGAGTGTATTCCTTGGCTGGAAACTTAGGGGAACATTGTCATCCTGCAAATCATGCTCCTTTTAACTACTTTTTTACAAGACGTAAGGTATCTATAATTGAAAGAGATAAATCATATATAGGTAAAATTCTTTTTTGTAACTTTATGCATAAGATAGAACTTCTGTATATTACCTTTGCTCAATTAGTTAGTTTCCCCTGTTGTTTGGGTAGACCTAAATAGAAGTAGGAAAACATGATTTAAAAACCAACAGTAGTTTCGGCAGGGAAAATTGAACCAAAGGTACTATCTCAAAATATTTTTCTAAAAGTAGTTCAGTTAATGATGGCATATCTCTTAATCTAGCATTTTATTTTTATGTACCAAAAAAGAAACTGACAACATTTAGTATGTTAATAAGTTGTTAGGTTTTAAAAAAAATACTATTTTTGCAGAAAAATGAAAAGTCTAGAGCATCTAAACAGTTCCCCTCTGAGCTGTCCCATCTCAGAAAGAAAATAGAACTAGGAAAGAGTTCTTGAAGAGCAAGAAGGATCACTGAAGATTCAGAATGGTTCTGTAGGAGAGGTGACTGAGGGTGCAGAACTGCTGTGGTCATTCTTTCCTGCCTCTACCTGTGTTAGCACTGGTACTCATCGATTCTGTGGGGAAACAAGCCCTCCAAAAATGCCTTTTTTTTTTTTCCTTAGTAGAGTGAGAAATTAGGGGGTTAGTTCTCACCTAATTTAGCTCAGTGACCAGCTCACTGCAGGGTCAGACAAGCATCTCTGAGTACAAAGGATTTTTTGTCTTCTGTTCTAAGAGTGGGTGCTAGCAGAGTTCTAATCAGATTGTTAAGCACTTCAGGCACAGGAAAAAGGTTAGAGTAAGAGAAATGTGGAGAACATGCTCCCTGCATAAAGAGGCAATCAGTGAAATAAAGGGAGGCAATGTGAGGATCGAAAGGTCAAAAATGGATTGAGAGAGAGCTGAGCCAGGTTCCTCCAGACAACATCACTGCTGTTGTCTGCACAGAGGTGCTGTGCTTGGAGACATGAGTGGACAAGCCCCGCAGTCACTTGGATCCCCCGCTGAGCTTCATCCTAGTGGCACAGATGGCCAGTTTATCCAGGGCTGGGAGGAGGTTGATTAAAAAGGTCCCATAACATGGTGAGGCCTCCTGTAGGGAGGGCACGAAGGAAGAGGTGAGGGAAGAATTGCAGGCAGGAGCACACAACCTGGAGCACATGAGGTCTGTGTGGGAGTAAGAACATACAGTCTGAGGCAGGGAGATGGAAGCTGCTGCAACTTAAATTTGTTGAGTACTACGAAACTGCTCCTGAAGAACAGTAGACTTGTCAGCCTAGCAGAGGGATGAGGTTATAGTACAAGGAATCTGTGACACAAATCTGTAAGACAGAGTGGTATGGAGACAGTGAATAGAGAACGATAATTCATGGTTAATTAACACAAAAGGTAAGAAACATCAAATAGAAATACCAATCAGGAAGTTCAAAACATACAGAAGTGATTTTTACACAGCGTGGAGTTAAACCAAGGGATTCATTGCATCAGGCTGTAGGTGTCGAAAGCTTTTATGGATTAAGAGAGCAATTGCGTTTTTCTTCCATTAATTTGCCTATCAAGAGCTATTAAACAGAAATATAGTACTCCTAGCTATAAGTCTCTGAGCTGCAGAGTTCTGAAAGCTGAGAGTATGTATCAGGAAAGTATTGTTATGTACACATCTCGTTTTCATAGTCTTCCCAAGGCATTACCAGCTGCCATTGGAAACAGCACACTGTACTAAGTGGGTCATTTCTCTGGCCAACTGATGCCATCCCAGTGTTCCAGCTAGCTTATGCACAAAACATGTGCTTTCTTGACTGCTAATACGGTACATGGTCGGTAAATCCAAGCTCAGTTAATTTAAAACTTGAGACTATAGGAAATATAAAATAGTTGGAAAAAGTTGCAGGTATATTCTCTTACATATTTTAGTGTTCATCAGAAAGATCTGGAGAACAGGGTAACGTATCTGTGTTTTAGTTGCAAAGAATTCTATAGTAAGCATAAATATGCCTCACCTTTTCTAAGTACAGAAGGGTTAGATCAAAAAATATTTTGTCTGCATAAAACAGACGTGCCTTTGGACATCTTGCACAATTCAAGCCCTTTCATTAGCTATGACTTGACAGTAAGGAAAACAATGAGGTTTGACACTAATTAGAACAAAGTGAGAGCAATAAGGGACTGCACTAAATTTCATATAGCCGAAGCAAAGCGAAAACCACACAGTGATTCAGTTCAGCCCCCATCCAGGGAAGTGATGCATTTTTTTAATTCTCTAAGAATAAGAGCTATTAAATATAATATCTACATTGCATATTCTGTTGGACAGAAGCCAGAACACTTTAGCTCCTGGAAGGTGTTGTCTTTTATGGCAACAAACATTTTTTGCCAAATATAGTTACAGCTTGGTTTGTAATCTTGCTTTTTTCACATCCTGCTSTAGTCCATATGGGGTGGGGGAGGATTGTGCTGGACTTCCGCTCAGCACTGATGAGAGCCGAAAATGCTTTCTCTTCCTTTGCGTGTTGGTAAAGGGGGGCTATGTGCCTTCTCCAAAACTGGAGGCGTCTTCAGAGCAGAGCTGGCAGAAAATAACTCTAACTCCAAAACATGTAAAACCATCTGGCAAACTTTTGCATGAATCATAGGGATATTTGTGGCCTCTGGCTCTTTGAACTGCACTGTGAGTAATCCRAGTTGTTCTCGTCAGTGCTGCTGTAGAAACCCATTCCTCGCACTTGGGRTAAAGACCAGGGGTCTTAGATGCAACTTGATGGTCTCCAAATTGTCAGGGGGGATAACTGGCTCACAAACCCCATGTGCTTGTCTAGTCCAGCCAGAAAGATCTGAACTAACGGTGTTACTWCTTCCAGTTCAGTCCTGCTAACAAAAGTAGAGAGGCTGTCGTGAGGTTAGGAAGGCTGAGGACTACTCCTTGCAGTGTTTTTGCCATGTGCCTCTAGTTCTGAYTGTTCCATGGCCTTCGTGGAAAAATTAGTAACGTTAATTATGTAATAAGACCTGTATCTGCCCGCACCATGTTTGCAGCCTGGTTTCTCCATTACCTCTCTCTTCCCCCATCAGGATGCAGACCCACGGGGCAGGAGGACCTCGGCTCGCGCGCCCCCGGCAGAGCGCAGCCCAGCAGCGGAGGGGACTGGAGAAGCCCTCGACAGGCCACCGGCGCGCGCTGCCCTCGGGTAACCAGCGGGCCCGGGGCAGGCGCGCGGCCCCCGCC
>NW_028186756.1:1023004-1026010 GCF_003343005.1 Rhea americana
GCCGCCGACCGCGCTCCCCGCCGGCAGCGCCGAGCCGAGCCGAGGTGAGTGCGCGCCTTCCGCCTCAGCGTAACGGCCCGCGGCGCCGCTTGGGGGCGAGGGGTGGGAGCGCGGCCCCCGGCTCCATGGGCGGAGGCAGCCGGGTCGGCTGAGGGGAGAGGGGGTTAAGCGGGGTCAGGCGCGGCGCGGCCTCGCTGGAGCCTGGCGCTGCGGCGAGGGAGCCCGGACGGGAGCCGGCGCCGCCGCCGCGGCGGCAGGTGGCAGAGCCCGCGGAAAGGCCGTGTCCGAGCAGGCAGGGCGGGGAGCCCCGCCGGCTGCTGGGAGCGCATCCGCCCGCGGCGGCCCGTTCTCGGCCCTCGGCGCACCCTTTCCTTGCTCGGGTGCAGCCTTCCTCCTCCCTGCTGGATGCTGGAGCGTCTCCCCGTGCCCCGCGCTCCCCGGCGGGGCGGCCGCAGCCCGAAAGCGCGGTGGGGCAGTGCGCCTGGCTCCCTTTGTCTTCCTCACTCTCGTTCCGCCTCTCAGCGCGCTGAACGCCGAGCGGTGGCGGCCTCGGCCAGCAGCGGCAGCAGCATCCTCTGCCACTTGCCTGTTTCTTGTCCAGCTAACTGGTTACAGAAGAGGCTACTCGCTCTCTTTCTTGCTTTGCATTAGCAACATCCTCTTTTTTTTTTGGGGGGGGGGGAGAAGGGGGTTCTCTGCTTTTCTGGGAACCAAGTGGGTTTTGTGATTCCTGCGCAATACAATCAGCAGTGTTATCTCCTCCCTCGTAGCCCCCTCCTGCCTGTCTTCTAGATGCAGAAAAGGAGGCTGGGCTCAGGATATGGTCTGATGCTGATGTAGCACACGCAGAAACCCAGGAAAACGTGATTCATTGCTCCGTGCTACGCACAATGCTTATTTTTCCTATTTCACATCATAGGAGCATCTGCTAAGGCAAAGCAAGAAAGTGGTTGGTTATTTTTGTTGTTTTATTCCACTGAGATAAGTTTCACTTTGCAATATCCTAAAATATTCTTTTATGCTTTGTGGATTTTTAAGCTGATTTAAAAATAAAGTATATGTGTATTTTATGTCTTCCTCCACCCCTGGAAGAGTGGAGTGATCCAATATCAGGCAACTGAATAAAGCTCCAATTATGTTTTATTCCCCTTGTTGCTGTAATGAAATAATTATAGCAACTTGTGAACTATTTTGTGTTATTGCCATTTTGTCTAATCTAATTGTTTCATACTTGATTTTTTTCAGTGAGGATGCTCAATTAATACAGGTTGAGAATACAGAGAAATTTGTAAATTGAAAATTGTTGCAGATAAACTTAATTTCTGTAGTCCCAGATGCTTGCAAAAGGTGGTTATCAGGGTAAAGATAATACCTGTCCTTCCTTTTTTATTCTTGCATCTTGGGCCTTTGTAACGTAAAAATATTAATGCAATGTTATTTGTCATTTAATGTTGTAGACATAGGTGCATTTACAGCTTTGTCAATTCCAAATGCAAAAATTAAARAATAAAGCTACAAATAGTAATTAGAAATGTAAGATTTTTTTTTAGTGGTATTTTAATTGATTTTGACTTTTTCAGTCTTTGCAGTTGGTCAGGGATCAGAAATTACAATGATTAGAAACATGCATTATTTTTTCCTAAWATGTGACAATCTTATAATTTAAAAAACAAATCCCCAAAAGCCTATCTTTTCTACCAAACAAGAGGCACAATTAACAATGCTCYACCAGTTTAAGACAAATTGTTTAATTTTTTTTCTTTATGCATTTATTTAAAGTTGCAAAGCTTAGGTTGAATACAGTTCTACAAAGTCTCAATTATCTCCGCATAAAGGTTATATTATTAATTTTTTTTAACTTCCTCCTTATTTGTTTTTATTTGCCAATCTCCCTTCATTGTTATCTTAAACTATAAGCTTATATAAGCTTAAAACAGATGAGACAAGAAAAAAAACACCTCGTGGTAAGGTTTTCATGATATGTTAATTGTTAAGGTATTTGCATCTCATGCAAACATTGCTCATGTGTTATCTTTAACACTATCTTTAATATATACTATGCTAGCAAGTGACAATATCACTCATTGTCTGATGGCTGAATAATCTAACATTTATCGGTAGCTATAAACTTCCAGCGTCATAAATTATCACTGTTCTGTGGCTGACCTCCTTCTAACAACAGGTTTATGCTTCAGCCCTTTTATAAAACTAGAAAAACAACATTTGAACAAATTGCTAAACAAGGCAGTGAATACAAATATATTTCAAGCAATATTAAGATATGTATCTAGTAAAAGAGGTGGACCTTAGTATGTTGTTTTAAATAAAATTAAGACCCAAATCAAATATTATACAGTAGTCTAAGCTTCAGACAAAGATCTAAMCATGTAAAATCTATTCATTTTAAAGTTATTCATTAATAAATTGGTTTAGGTAGTTAAGGTGACAAGTGGTTGAGTGCTTGTCTGTAAGAAAAATGTTTTAAATAAGAAATTACTGTAATGAAAAAGAGATTGAGTTAATCATTAAGGGAAATATTCATTGTATATGCAACTAACCACATGGTCACTGTTCTTCAGGACATTTATTTTCTCAAGGGAAAAGGAAGAAGTTCACTGAAGGAGAGAAGCAATTGTCCTGGAACACAGAACTTATATTTTTGCACCATTTTTCATATACCWGTGTGTTATTTAGTTGGGACAATGTCTTCCAAGTAACATCCTTTTCATCAAAGATGCATCTCAGAGTTGGCCACACTGTTTATTTTTCCTGTGTTCTACAGCAGCTAGAGAGTGATTGATTGTTGTTGTTGTTTCAGAGTTGCCTTACCTCCTCTTCTTCCTGTAGCTGGAATTGCCCTGTGTCAGGGAGGTGCTTCATGGAGCAGGCTAGTCAGTCTGGAAGGGCCTAAAGGGGAAGCTTAGTATTTCTCTTCTGCTAATAGACCTATGCTTTACAGTGGATAGGGATTCTTACTGCTTTGCTACTGCTTTTCTTTTTTTTTTT
>NW_028186756.1:1026075-1034545 GCF_003343005.1 Rhea americana
TAACAGCATGAGAGAGAGGAAAAGAGAAAGAACAAGTGAAAGGGAAAGGGTTTGGGAATTGTCCTATGGTTTACTGAAACTCTAATAACAGCATGTTTCTTCAAAAATCTGGTACTTTGTATATAGACGAATGAAAACAAAAGCTAAATACAGCAGTAATTTTTTCTTCTACAGCCACTCATTCATGGAGTACCTTGGGTTAAGCTGAAAGTAAAGCATACTTTTAAAGTGGTGTGGCTGGTTTCTCCCTTCTGCTTCTATAATGATATATTGTTCACGTGAAGCCTGAAAGTTGCAAGGCTCTTTCTTATAGATCATTGTCTGTGTTTTAAGCATTGTCTTAATCCTGCATATGTTGGAGCTTTTAGAATTTTTCACATTTGTTCTCTATGAACCTTAGAATAAGGCTGTACTCATACATGCAGAGAGGAAGTTTGGCTAGTTGTCAGAATGGCTTGGGAGATGTGGTTTCAGTTTTCTTTTCTGTCATACATACCTAGCCTGAACTATGTTGAACCACTTGGCCAGGATCAACAAAAATAATTGGACACAATAAAATAAACTATGGTAGATATTCTTTCTCCACTCTAGCTTTTTTTTTAAGGCTATCCATTTCTGCTTAATATTTCATATGAAGTGTGTTTGTAATTGAGTTATGGCTCTAATCTTGTGCCAAAGGTGCATAACGCTATTTACCTGACCAAGCGTAAGAGGTTAGGAATGAGTGGTAGGGGTGGAAATGCCTTATGCTGTTGTTGTTACCCTAGGTAGGAAGCCTTTCGACTACTAAAAGTAGCTACCATGCTGCTTTTGACACGCACTGCCACAGCTCAAGGGACTCTGTAGTAGCTTTTGAGCCTGTCCTAACTCGATTTGAACCTGATCTTTGCTGGTTTGAACCTGATGTTTGCAGAAATTAGGTATGAAGAGTGTGTGTGTGTGCGTGGGAGAGAGAGAGAGGCAGAGAGAGAGATGTGTTGGTACAGTTACTGTACTGAAAGTTACTTTACATTATAAAATAATCTTAAATATTGTAGAAAATTCAGAAAGCATGTGGAACCATTTCTCAAAGTGCAGATACATTGCACAGGAWGTCTTCGGAGAGAGAGGAAAAGCAAAAGTAAGGAGAAGTGACTGGGCCAAGGGTTACTAGGGAAAACATTTTCTGATAGCCAGAATGTTGATTTGTGTAATGGATTCTTTTTAAACTTTGTGGGTGTGTGAGTTGCTTATGATAGATGTGAGGGTGGAAGTAATGGTATTGCATAAAAATGTTGGTATGTTTTATATTTGCTTTGCTCGGGGATTTACAGCTGTGTAATGTGAAGGGCATGATGAATTGTTTTCCTCTTTCTTTACTTCAGATGGAGCTRTGCACTTTGACTTGCCATTGAAATCAAGGAGTACTTTTTACCTCAGTATAACATTTTTTTAAGGAATCCTATATATTGAGAAAATATCTGTGTTGAGGTGTTTACATTTTCATGTTTTTTGTAGAACAGTTAGTGCCAAATATTTGGGCATTGTGCAGCTGGGAGATCACTGAGCTTCAAGGTGAGATCTGTAGATCACTTTACATCTGGGAATCTTTAATCTGTTATACCTGAATACCACTATTTTCACTTAGGAGAAAACTAGTGAAACAGGATTTTCTTTAGTGTATATTGATATGACTGTTGATTCCCTAGAGTATGTCACTTGCTCATCAGTTGAGCGTCTTTCTGTAAGAGCAGTTATATTTCTTTTTTTAATTCATGTTATTAATTCTTTTTTTTTTTTGTTCAATAGCAGCTGTTAAGTTTCAAAAAACAGAGCAGAATACCTGTATGTGTGATGATGCTGCAGCTCATCTAATGATTTTTGTTAACCGCTTTTCTTARTGTGTGAGGAAGATGCCTTTATTCCCATACACTGATAATCAGGAAYGCTTTATGGTATAAATATGTAATGGAAGAATGTAAATATATACACCAATTAAAAAAAATCTTGATATGCTTGAAAGCCTATTAAATTAGAAACYRGTTGACATGACAAGGACAGGCTTAAAATAGCACATTACATTCCAATATGTGTACTGTAAAATTTGTACTAATTAAATAGACTTTTAAACTGATACTTTAAGTTCTCTGAAGTGATGTTCTCTTTAACATTTGCAGTAAGATTGCAAGTGAATTATACCAAGAGACTGACAGAAAGACTTGTATTCAGGTCAATTTACTTAAAAGTATCTGTTAATAACACATTTAGCTTACTCCATTGTGCTTTTGTTCTAGCATAAGCATGGTCAACACGTTAATTTTTTCTTAACATCTAACTAATGATTCTGCTTTGCAAAATTGCTTGTTAGATTTGTACTGCAGACCTGTTTAGGGTTATTTATTTATTCATTTATTACRATTCTGTACAACCCATTTTTTAAGTGAAAATGATATTTTACTGTGTACTCTGATCCTTGGTCCTCTTAGCTAGATGCTTTAAAATATACCTAACTTTGCAGCATTTTTAAATTTAAATAGCATTTCCTAAAAAATGTGACTTGTATTCTAGCAGTAAATTCATGTAACATGAAAAAATGGCTATTGCTTGTTTCTAAATCACTTTTCAAAACATTTTAAGATACAAGATGTGCATTCCTAACCACATCTCAACTAACTAAGGTTTACCTGTGTATATGGAATTATTCAGTTAATATTATTCAGTTAATAACTATAGTTACTGCAGTTAGATGCCTAGTCTTTAAAGTGGCTTGTTTGTGTGCTTGCTGTGTAACTTTAGGAAAGTTATTTGAGTAGTAGTCCTTTTTACGAAGATTCTTRCCTGAAGGGTGTTTTTTTGTTTTTTGTTTTTGTTTTTTTTTTTTTCTTTTTTTGGTAGTCCACAAGCACACCATGTGTGCCAGACTAGATTCTTTGTGAGAAGTGCCCATTGTGGACCAGCATGCAGCCTCACATCTCTGGGCTGCTGCAGCTGGGGCTATCAGGAATTGAATGAATGCAGCTGGATTGAAGGATTAGAATATTTTGGGGAGCAAGTAATCTCTTAGTGGTGACCCCGGTGACACTTAAGCTGCAGATTCTAACTGGGCTTGTTTTGAGAAGGTCGTGAACAGGAGCAGACAAAAGAGAAACTTGAGTTCAGGCTTTCTTGCTGAACCCTCCTCCATAAACCTCAAAGATTTTCACTTCTAAGTTGGAGGGCTTTTGATGTCCTGGAAGCAGTGGATACTAGAAGAAAGATATATTAGCAGATGTTTTCTCTAAAAGATGTCTATCATTCTGATGATAAGCAGGTTCCCCAGTATGGTGAATGTCTTGTTTTGATTGTGCTTGTGGTCCTCTGCCTGTTTCCTRGAACTACTGTTGGATGCTACACTTCAGTTTGCTTTGCTCTTGGTGGGACCAAAACAGTAGCGAGATAATTGCCAGCAAAAATATTGCTCAGTTGAAGGCGGAAAATGTACTCTTCCTCAGCAGGACATCATGTACCTCACTCCCCCAAAATTTTGTCACATTTGTCTAGGTGACCTAAGGTGGCTTGCTTTCAAATTGATACCAACAGTCTCCAAAGAGCATCACTCTGAAGAAATCTGGACTCCCTCTAAATTCTTGTAAAATGTTTATGGATAATCTCTCCTTATTATGAACCTTAACATACTGTGAAAACTTGCTTAACTTTCTGTTCACAGTCAGGGAGACTTCCTTACCAAACATCTGGACAGGTCAGAGGAGGTGCTTTTGTGAGCCCCTGGCAACACATGTTCATCTGGCAGTCATGGTCGTAGCTGAAGTTCTGCATTAACCAAAAGAGTCAACAAGCTGCAGGCGTATAGGCAACCATTCAGGTGGCTGAGTTAGGGTTTTTTTCTGATTAAGTCTTGCAGGAGAAACTGGAGAATAGTCATCTCTACGCAGAAATTACGTAGCCTCAGAAGGTACTAGATCTGTCTACAAGAGAGCAAAGAGCACTATCTCCAGTTAGGCTGAAGGTATTCAGACTAATAAAATACGTGAATCTCGTTTGTGTGGTTGCTGTTTGGAGCTGTGCTGCAGGCTTCTGGATCCAGTATGAGTAACCTGCATTAACTCTTCAAATAAGACTCTTCTGTGAAGTTAAGCACTGCAAAAAAATTTTGTTTCCATGTTGAAACTTTTTGACCCCTAAACAGCACAACTGAAACAAATGCTTATGTATGTAATCAGCTGCTGCTTGTTTTTTAATATATGTATTCCCATCCCCAAACAGATATATTTATAGCTGTATCTCTGCCCATGAGACCTTTCAGACTTTTATAATTGTCCCTTGTAGCTTCTACTCAACTCCATTGTCAGAAATGGAGAGCAGCCCATTAAGTAATTGAGTAACTGTCCTCCTTGGTAACTAGCCCTTCAGCCTTCTTAAGGACCTTGTTTGCACAGATTCTCCTCTTGACAGTACAAAAATATTAGCATAGAGAAGAACTGAATGCATTATCKTAAATATGTAATATCTCAAAGAGAATTTCTTTGTTCAGTGTCTGTGGTTGTTATAAGCATATTTTTTTTCTATTTCCCAATCCAGTCTCTTGGAAAAGAATGTAGATGCTGTAAAAAAAAACAAATAAGTGGTTTCTGAGGAGCATAAGTGTACCCCAAGGCACTTCTCCCATGGCTGTCAGAAAATCTTTGTTATGTATCACAGAGGAATAGAATTAACACCTGTGTTTAGTTTTCTTTAAAAGTTCACTAGAGCAAGCAAATTTTTCCTAMTATCCCTCAGCGGCACAAATATTTTTACAGATATAAACAGTGACATATTGACATATTCCATAGCTTTTCATGAAATTATTCACCAACTTCTTTCCAATTCCCTACCTTGGAACCCAAAGGCATCGTGACTGTAGATAGCCATATGACCAGAGGAACTGGCCATACTCTTACTGCAGGCAGCTCCTCGTAAGAGCCTAAAGTGGGCCCCGGTGAGAGGCTGCTGTTCTTCAGTTGATTTTTATGTCTGTTGTCAAGACTGTAACCACAGCATCAAGTGAACACAACTGTTGAATCCTGTACCAGAAATTTTTATATTGACTGCTTTGCTACAGCGTATAAGCTATGCTCCTTGCTTCAGAATAGCACATACCGATGAGCTTGAAACTAAAGTCAACCTAATTCTTACTGGTCTTTTAAAGCTACAGGTGCACTGTGCTTTGGAAGACTGTGCAGCTGTGTTTCTCATTCTACATCCAGCCTATCTGGAGGTAATAGCAAGCTTAATATGAGACAGTATTTRCTAAAGAAAGAATTATCTCCCCAAATGAAGATCACGTCTTTTTGTATTTCTGTAGTGATTGCTTATCTGGCTGTGAGTCTGATTTGATGCTTTAGATAGGTTACTGTTTTCTAAAACTTATAGTGTGCATTTCTGTACCACCACTAGGGGCCATCTGTACAGCTTGAACCAAAAAGTCCGCGAAGTAAGTTGCATTTATAGAAATACTGGCTTTCAAAAAAAGGAATATTCATCTACTAATGCTGTGCACTGTCAGTTTCTCACGCTCAGTGAACTTGAATAACATTCACTATCTGTCAAGTTAGGCTATACTTGCACAAGTGCTAAAGATTTTTTGGTCTAACTTTGCAAAATGTTGTAATTCACTGTTCCATACATATTTATTGCAGGAGATACATATTGATGGCAGCACTCATTTCAATTTGGGAAGAGTCATTCAGCAATGTACTGTTGAGTTTGTAGGGTTCAGTGAAACTAGTGGTAAGATTGCAAGGAGATATTATTGTGATACCTGCTGATAAGAGGATACAAATATCTTGCTGAAAAATCTGTGAATTGATGCAAGTAGTAGAAGATACTGAAACATTTCACATTGCCCAAGCTTAGCATCACCAGGGATTTAAATCTATCAGCAACTTAGTCATCTCCTCTCCAGTTAGCTATACAGGTGATAATTTTCAAAAAGATCCTATTACTTTAAGTTTACCTGAAGTAATTGGCAAGTAGAATATCCAGCAGGCTGTTTTCAACTAGTATTTTATCCCGGAAACTAGGGATATTGCAAATCACTATGTCAGATATGCTAGTAAAGTAAGTAGAGGCGCTAGAAATTGTGTGTTTCGGTGCACACTGGATGTTGGTTCAGAGCCAAACACCAAAAATTTATGAATGAAGGACTTCTTTCGTATCTTAAACTCTCATTTCGGTAGTCAGCTGCTGTGCTGTCTGTTTCCCATAGCAGACAATCACTTTTGATTAGGATGATTACTAACTCATGACCTCCAATAAATAACAAATTACGCATACTAAAATCTTTTGGATTATATAAAATTAGATCCTTAATAAAATTTTRATGTGTCATGTCAGTATTTGGGCATCTTTTTGCTTTTAATAAAGCTGGTTACTGTGGTGGTGGTAACTACAGCATCTAATGTTATTTTTTTTTTTCCCTCTAACACTGTACTTCCATGAATGCTCTATGCCCACAAAAGCCACAGGCAGCACTTCCTCTGGATCCTTGCAAAAGGCAGGGGGCAGATTATGGCAGCAGAAAATGGGGGAAGGCTGCTACTTTCAACAACAGCTTCATGTTATGCTCGTTTAAAGTGCTTACAGAGCTACAGTGTAAAGGCACAAGTAATTTMATGTCAGCTGATGTGAACTACTTCAGATAACTGATGTGACTTAGAAGTATTGTGTAAAAAGAGATTGATTTGACTTGCTGCAAAATTTGCAGCCCAAGAGAAGAGTCGGAGTGGGATTGCAGCAGTCCRGATTTGGCTTGAGTTGGCTGCCATGAATCTACACCTGAAGACTGTGATAGAGAACTGGCAGGGTTGTTGCACAGTGTTCACTTCTCTGTTGGAGTCTCTGTTATACTGAGGTCACATTTATTTCAATCCCATAAAGTAATTTGTCTTTTAAGAGTGTATCTCTTAAAACTTTCTTTGTTTTAGATATTATATATGGTTTTAAAATCCTCTAATCTCTTTTCTGTTCTAAATATGAACACTTTTTTTTATCATAATGAAAGCCTACATACTAAAAGAATCACAATGATAAACAGGTAAGGTGCAGTTTTAAACACTGTTTTCCATAGCTCTGGACTATGACCGTAAAGCTTCTGCAACTAGTGGTAATTTGGAATAGCAGTAAAATAATATAACAAARGAAGGGGAAAATGCAAAAGTAGTAAGAGATGCTGGTGGTGGTGCCTGCGGTCTTTTTGCACCAGATGGAAAAGTAGGAAATGAGGATGGAGTACTTTCCCCACCTTTTCCTAGTGGCCCCGATTTTGTCATTTTACATGTCACTTTCCATGAAGGCAGCTGTGTATACAACTGATGCAGTATAATTTATTATGGAATTTAAGACAGCCTTGTTTTCATGCTTTTGCTAACTGGAAGTTTTTGTGCTTAATTTTCATTATGAAAATGGTTCTCTGTTTATTTCATAAGCATGCAAATAGTTTTGCATTTTTAAGAGTTCAGCTGGTTAAAATAACTTGGCCAAAAGTGCTTTTGTTATTAAATCCATCTCCACAGGGAAGAGGAGGAACTGGAAGGTGAAACTAAGCTTTCTCTTCTTAATTAAAAAACAGGTTGAGAAAATGGGAGTTGGAATAGGGCATTAGCAAGATTATGCTGGAGAAAGAAGCAGGATGCTTGTGGTTATCGTATGCGATCTATTTTTTAACACTCTGGGATTGTCAGGACTCAATCTGATTTGTTCATGGATTACACATTATCCTTACTGTTCAAGTTCATATAAGAGAAGCTGTTTAGGTATTTCAGTATTTCACTGAATATTTTGTTATTCCATGCTTTTAAATAACATTGTCTCTGCAGTGTACCCTACAGTTTCATAAAACTGGACTGAAAAACGGAGCATGCTGAACAGTCTGGGAATTCCAGTCTTACACAACTGAAGATGTAAATGTGATGAGCTGATAATAGTTCAAGTTACTTGAATACTCGGAGATAGTTTGATGAATGAAAATCACATATGCAGAGGGTCAGAAACAAGTAGAAGACTCTTTTCAGATCACATTACCTAACGAGAAAGATTAGATGGTGACCAGTTTCACACACTTTCTTCTCCCTAATGTTAAAAATACAGCACTTACTCAGTTATAACCCACACTCATTTAAAAAATTACTGWTGTTTGGAAATGAGTTCTAAGTTAATCTGCATCAAATCAGTCTGAGCTGCAGCAGGGAGAAAGGAAGGAGGTGGCAGCAGTGGTAGCCATCACTCTGGGGAAACTYTCAGTGTTACTTGAAAGTGTGGGTAGCTTTGACTGTTGTTGAATTACAGTTTGTGGAATATATGCTTGAATATATGGTACTTACATAGCCTGTATGTGTGCTAGTACTACTCTATACCTAAACTATAAGATTTTATGACCATAGCAACTGTTTTGATGCTTGCTTTTCTGCCTTTCTGAATCGTGCTTTGTGCTTGGACATTGAACACTGATGTTAAG
>NW_028186756.1:1034642-1043218 GCF_003343005.1 Rhea americana
TTTATAAATTTACCTTTCTTTAAAAAACTGTAAATGAAAACTATTTGTGTAACTTGGAGAGCAATATATAGATTTATCTTACGTAATTTTACAAAAGATAAACTTTGAATGCTGGGCTGCCAAAGCTTTACAGTTGAGGCTATTTAAAAAGAGTATAACATCATAATGCTGACTGAACCAAAAGTACATTTTAAATCAGACATAATGTTTGGCAGCACGTTACATGATTCGAACATCTCAAGGTATGCAGAACATAAAACTTAAGTAAAAATATAGCACCTGAGAATGATAATGTTGTGAGTTTCTAGTGGTATCACCTCACCTCGAGTGCAAGATCATTATTTCTTATTTTGGAATATCAGGTAATATTTTGCAATTGTACAAATGATCGTCAGCAACAAACAGCTGACATAGTTTGCAATACCAATTCAGAAAAAGTTGGGTTGAGTGGTTTCTTTGGATATGTTTGTAACCTAAGAAATGGCTAGAATTTTCATAATTATTATTATTATTATTTTTTTTAGATTCTCCTGAATCAACCTGTGCACCTAGAAACATTTGAATTGTGGTTGCATTCAAGGTAAAGATTGACTTGTGTTTTGTGTGCTAGTGAGTAATCAGACTGTCAATTATTAGGGAATGGTCATTCTTACTTAAATCCTTTCTAAAATCCAGGAACTGAACTTTGTGAACAGTGAATTCCTGCTATTATTATGATCAGTCCGAATATTGATAGATTTATAGTGGAGACTCTCTTTTTAAGCTGATAGAAACATTTTATAACAATGTTAGCCTTTTTTAAGTACCGCTGTATTTGTCAGCAAACAAAATGCTGTGTTTTTGTTACAAACCATAGCATGCTGTTGTGAAGCACTTTGTAATGTTAAGGATGTTTCTATCCCTTTTTCAGAGTGAAAGTATTCCTGAAAACAAACAGAAGTGTTCAGTAGTGTCAGTTTCTTCCTCTTGCTTCCTTCAAAAATTCTTGCATCTGACTGCTTTATTGTTTAGCTCAGTGCTGTACAAATAGATCCTTATTATACAGTTGCTAYTTTGACTCCTACTTTTATTCACGTTTAAAGTGATCAAGTCATGTCATCAAGCTACTTGAGTTTTAGCTATGTGATCTGTTGGGAACAGTCACACATACTTCTGTAATGTATTATGAACTGGCAGGGCTTGAGCAAATCCCTTTCAAGAAGCTCTGTCGCTGTGTTAGCACACAGCTGTCCTGTGCTAAGAAATTTTGCTGAGGGACAGGACATATTAGCACAGGCTCAGTCACGTGATAATATGGTTACATGCCTCTCCAGCCAGAGCTGACTAACTCTGTGCTGGCTGAGGTTTGAGCTAGCACATAGCACATGGGATATTGTGACCCAATCCTGTAAATATGTCCTCTGCTGTTTTGCAAAAGCTACTTGGATATATTGGACCAAGAACATCCCAAAAAATTGCCTGTCTCTGACATACACATGTTMAACAAGCATTTTGATGTCTGTATATATAAAGTGTGATAAATGAGACTCAGGGGAATGCTGAAGTTCAAAATTTTACTCTTTAAAACTGTCTTGGAGGTCTTTTTTTCTCCTTTTTTCTTTCTTTTTTTTTTTTTAACTTATTTTCTTTGTGAATTGTAGTGGTTTCTAACTTAATACCCTGTTTTGGTGTCAACATGTGTTCAAGCAGTCAGATGCTTGTGTTTTGCATTGTTTTCTTGTTAGGGGACGTTATGCTGTTCAGAAGTTGAACAAAATCCTCCCAAGCTCAAGAGCGGTGCATCCCTATGAGTAAGAAGTGCAGCAAAAGGGGTAGGAGACCTGCATGTGTGAGCAAGGAGCTCTTGGCCAAATTCAGACAGAAGAAGAAAGTACACAGAATGTGGAAGAGGGGACAGGTTACTTGGGAGAATTATAGGAATGCAGTCAGAGTACATAGAGATGCTGTGAGGAAGGCTAAGGCCCAGCTGGAATTGAGTCTGGCAAGGGATGTCAAGGACAACAGGAAGGGCTTCTTCAAATACATCAGCAGCAGGAGGAGGACTGGGGAAAATGTGGGCCTGCTACTGAATGGGGTGGGGGCCCTGGTGACAAGGGATACAGAGAAGGCAGAATTACTGAGTGCCACCTTTGCTTCAGTCTTCACTGCTAAGGAATCCCTCAGGAATCCCGGAACCTGGACATGAGGGAGAAAGTCTGGAGAAAGGAAGACTTTCCTTTAGTGAGGAGGATAGGATTAGAGACCTTCTGGGCAGGCTAGACATSCACAAATCCATGGGCCCAGATGGGAYGCACCCACGGGTACTGAGGGAGCTGGCGGATGTTGTTGCCAGGCCGCTCTCCATCTTTGAAAAGTCATGGAGAACTGGAGAGGTGCCTGAGGACTGGAAGAAAGCCAATGTCACTCCAGTCTTCAAAAGGGCAAGAAGGAGGACCCAGGCAACTATAGGCCAGTCAGCCTCATCTCCATCCTTAGAAAGATGATGGAACAGCTCATTCCGGATGTCATCTCCAGACATATGGAAGAAAAGAAGGTTATTAGGAGTAGCCAGCATGGATTCACCAAGGGGAAATCCTGCTTAACCAAYCTGATAGCCTTCTATGATGGAATGACTGGCTGGGTAGATGAGGGCAGAGCAGTGGACATTKTGTACCTTGGCTTCAGCAAGGCTTCTGACACTGTCTCCCATAACATCCTCCTACATAAGCTCAGGAAGCGTGGATTAGACGAATGAACAGTGAGGTGGATTGAGAACTGGCTGAAAGGCAGAGCTCCGAGGGTCGTCATCAGTGGCGTGGAGTCTAGTTGGAGGCCYGTGGCTAGTGGCGTCCCCCAGGGCTCAGTACTGGGTCCCATCCTGTTCAACTTCTTCATCAGTGACCTGGATGAGGGGACAGAGTGCCTCCTCARCAAGTTTGCTGATGATACCAAGCTGGGAGGAGTGGCTGACACACCTGAGGGCTGTGCTGCCATTCAGAGAGTCCTGGACAGGCTGGAGAGCTGGGCGGAGAGGAACCTCCTGAGGTTCAACAAGGGCAAGTACAGAGCCCTACACCTAGGGAGAAATAACCCCAGGCACCAGTACAAGCTGTGGGCTGACCTTCTGGAGAGCAGCTCTGCAGAGAGGGACCTGGGAGTGCTGGTGGATGACAAGTTGACCAGGAGCCAGCAATGTGCCCTTGTGGCCAGGAAGGCCAATGGTCTCCTGGGGTGCATTAGGAAGAGTGTTGCCAGCAGTGCGAGGGAGGTGATCCTGCCCCTCTGCTCAGCCCTGGTGAGGCCTCATCTCGAGTACTGTGCCCAGTTCTGGGCTCCCCGGGACAAGTCAGACATGGAGGTGCTGGAGAGAGTCCAGCGTAGGGCTACGAGGATGATCAGAGGGCTGGAGCATCTGYCCTCYGAGGAASRGCTGCRAGAGCTGGGCCTCTTCAGCCTGGGGAAGAGAAGACTGAGGGGGGATCTTATCAGTGGYAATAAGTACCTGAAGGGAGGGTGTCAAGGGGACGGAGACAAACTCTTCTCAGTTGTCCCATGTGACAGGACAAGAGGCAGTGGGCAGAAGTTGAACCACAGGAAGTTCCACCTGAACGTGAGGGGGAATTTCTTCACTGAGAGAGTGACAGAGCACTGGCACAGGTTGCCCAGAGAGGTTGTGGAGTCTCCTTCTCTGGAGATATTCAAGGCCCGCCTGGATGCARCCCTAAGATGCTCTAGGTGACCCTGCTGTGCAGGGGGCTTGGACTAGATGATCTCCAAAGGTTCCTTCCAACCTTACTGATTCTATGAAAACAGTGTTCAAAGCTCTTAAATCTAGAACCCCCTTGTAGGCGAAAATGTACTGACAGTTGCCTGGTCATCTCATTTCCTCTTTGATGCAGATAAATTTGAAGAATTGTTACAGTGCAGTAAATCAGTAAGATTGCCTCGCCTAGTGTATAGAAAATGCCGTCACCAGTGTTATCTCCCTTGCCGATGGTAGATAAAATCTCCAGCTTCTGGGGTTCCCAGACTACACCTCCAGGTCTTCCTCATAAAAATTAATATTTCAGTTGCCACATAATRTTGTTAAAAGAAAGTTACCCTAAAGATAGCTCAGTGATTCATAAAGCACAGGGTGAACGTTGCAGTAAGAAGACCTGTCTTACGTAGAGCTTTATCTGTGAATTCCAGGTATGGATGTGGACATGATAGATATCTAGATATGAATGTAGATATATTTGGCTAGTAAGTGATAAGATTCACTATGAATGAACCAATAGACTATGCTGAAATTTAGCATTAAGACCACAGTAATATTCAGTTCCTTAGATGGACAAAGAACATCAGCACTTTTCTACTGGAAAACATTGTGATTATACAAAGATTAACATATGCTTGCTCCCCATGTTCCTAACTTTTGGTGACTCTCAAGCCATTTTGCACTGCAGCTTACAACTTGCACAGTGAACATGGAGGGGGAGGGGGGAAGATGACCCATGCTTGAAATCTCAGGGGCTTCCATCCCAAATGACCATGGATGGGAACACTTTTCTTAAGCTTTTATTTTTAAGTGAACACCCAGTCATCTGTACATCAGTACACCTGTGAAGGAGGTAGTTTTTTAGACTTTCAAATAAAAAAAGCTTCATTATGTTTGCTTACTCACAGCAAAGGAAATAAGCTTACAATTCAAATGTAAATTATAAGAAAAAGGGGAAGGTATTTTTCCCATTTTTGGTAGTCTTCTTGTTGACCCTCACCACAAAATTTTGAAGAGCACTTCAGGACTTCAGAAAAATCTCTCCCCATTGCCCCAGTAGGCTTGTTGGTAGGTAAGAGGCTGCTAATGCAGGACATGAGGAACATTTTACTTCTGTGGTTTTCTTGATTTTTATTTAATGTGATTTGTTTCACTACCTAAACTATGACCAGAGTCTGAGGAGGGGAAAAAAAAGCAAACTAATTCCACAGGTGAAAGATAATGCAGTCTTTGATAAGCAATAAAGGTAAATATAAAACTGATGACAGCATTTATTGTCAAAATGAATGCTGAATAGACCGTCTGATTTTCTGAAGTAATACAGAACATTATGTAGAACGTTAGCCTGTCTTAAATTACACAGCAGTCATTGAATTGGCAAGTAAAAAGTATATATTTGTTAAAAGTATGTAATCTGTCTCGGGATAACTACAGCAAAAGAAAAAGAGCATCATTGTGTATAGGTTTCAATAGAATGCAATTTAATTATACTGAAATGTTTTAATAGAACATTAAGAGAGGATTGTGATGATATCTGTCATTACATTGCTTGTTTGGCTGCCAAACTGGGCTCATGTCCATGCACTTCAACATCCTACTGTTTGAGTTGCTCCTTCCACAAAAAGGTTATTCTAGAACAAGGTTGATAAATTTCAAGAAATTTATAAACACAGGAAGTGGCTTTTAAAGACAGGGTCTCCTGTGTTAACCTTACTAAGCTTTGGTCAAATGAATAAATAATTTGAATGCTATTTGAAAAAAGAATGACTCATTGTTTGCTTTCTCCTAACTTTTGCAAAACTGAGTTCTCAGCTTTCCTGTAGGAAGAACCAGCTATGAGTAAATTCCCAGTTTGTCGGGAATGTTTCATCTAGGAGACAGAGCGGAATCTAGACTGTCCTAAACATGAGTGCACGCATTCATCACTGAGTGAAATGAACTTGTGGCACAGCTGGAAGAGGTAACTGTGAGAGTCCTAGTCCCTTTCAATGCAAAGTAAAACAGCTTGGCTTAAAACACCACAGTTCTCCTTTTTCTTATTTTTACTAGGACTAAAAGAATTATACTTTCATATTAGTACAATGGTCCTAAATTCTGGAAATAGCAGAATAGCTATCAGATGCCCGTATTCCATACAGAAAAATTGGGGAATGCCACAAGCTTAGTGAATTCTCTCAACTTGTGCTTTTGTATAGTTTTACTTCTTACTTTTCCAGCTGAAGTGTCTGTGTTTGGTTGCAATCAGTATTTTCAGTCATGTTTTCAAATAAGAATCACCCTTAAAAATGGGAATTCTAAACATATGCTGAGCTGAAAAGTTAGGTTTAAATGCTCCATTGTAGTTGCATATTGTGCTAGAGACTGCACAAACAATCCATGATGCATACTTATAYGGAATAGTATGGATATTTAGTATTCTGTTTCTTGCCTGCTTTATTTTTAGTGCCTAAAGATAGAACAAAGCTTCAGAGGGGACTTGATCTCCAAACTGTACCTGCTACAGTATAGATGAAAGCAGAGAACTTATGTTAAAATATATTCTGAAAACAATAGGTGCAATGATGGGCTTTGGAAATTATCTGAAGTTGTCTAAAAGAAACTGATGTTTTCAAGAAGTTTGAAATTATATCTGTACTCCAAGGCATGATTTTCGTTTTGAGAAAACAAATGACCAACTTTTTTTTTTTTATTTATTTATTTTTAATCTATGAAGCCTCTTTAAGTATAAATTTACCCATTTTGTCTCATATAGTATTGTATTTTTTGCTTGTTTGTTTTGGATATGAGGTTATTTGACTTGGAGGTATAGAATTGCTCTAGGACAGAGGTGTAATGTTTCTTGTTTGTTTGTTTTGGCTTGAAGTCTCAAGCAACAACAAGTGTGTGGAAGACATTGAAAATAGTCATCAGGGCTATATTTGTAGATCTCAAATTGTTTGATCTTCCAAACTGTATCATTCAACAATGTTAGGTAAGTCTGCTGACCTCTTATCGTTTTTTTAATTTTTGGAAGGCAGTTACTGCTGAGAAAACAGCAGAAAATCAAAAGATGAGGACAATTTAAATCTCTCTACTTGGATCTTCAGAGCCATATAAGTCACAACTTTCCCGTTGCAAAATGACTGCAAAGCAAAGCACAGGCTCGGAACTAGCCAGTCTATCCATTCTGTATAACGTAAGGGAAGAAGGGGATTGTCAGTTCTTAACTGACATTTACACAGCTTTTGCAGGAGAACTTTCATGGCTATAACAGGCTCTAAAATTTCTTCTTGATCAKACTGGTTGCTTTTTCATGTGCCTTTTCACTTTTAAGTTGTATAAAACAGTACAATTCCATGTCTTTGCTGTTTAAAATACTGGAGTAAGAGTAGCATTTGTTGTAACATCTGATCTGTTGGGATGTATGTTGGGGAGTGATTAAATTGGGCTGAAATACCCTATTAGTACAGGGTATATGCTTTTCCTTTCTGTGTTTAATTTTTGTAGCCTTCAGTCAGAGTGTATTTTGTAGATGATGTAGGAGTTTTTAAGTAATATCAGCCGAGGTATTTTTCAGCTGAGTGTTTTCTTCATTTCTGTCCTTTTCTGAAATACTCCTGTTTAAACCACTGATCCTCACCACATTCATTTCTTCTAACAAAAAAGCCAGTGAGAGAAAAGGATGCCTCTTCCTTACAAAAGGATGCTTCTTCCTTCCTTCCTTTACCACAAATACATGTTTAAACAGGTGTTGAATTTGTTACTAGTTATTGTGAATGCTAGTATTCACAATACTACAGTGTATTTTGAATTGACTTAAAACCTTGTCCTAGTGTCTTTGTGAGATTACAGCATGACCAGAACAGACTGAGTGGAGGCTTGTAAGAGAGGAAGCATTAGAGTGAATGAGCCCAAGGTATTTACAGCTCAGAGTTTGRGTAGAATTTAATGAGGCGAAGGCGACAGAGCCCTGTCTAGAGGAAATACTTTCCCTTTTCAGTGTATACTCAGTGGCACTTTTCAGTTGTGAAATCTTGCCTTGGCCTATTATGGTTTTTTGCCTTTAGGGCACACAAACAGGTCTTATCCTTTCACCAAATATTTGCTTGCCCTTATGTTAAGATAAGGAGAGAGTTTCACACCAGTCTGTTAGATAATGGGAAAATGCAGAGTAAGAGTAGCTGCTCTGGTTTCCATTACAATAATGCTGGAAGCTGCAGCAATRAATGTATGATGCCTGACACTTACAAACTGATTTTTTTTGACTGACATTAAGTATACTAAGGCAGTAAAACAGAAGTATTCATTGTAAGAGACAATAATAATATTTTTCTTGAAATCAAAAATAAATGTGATCTTTGTTATAAGCCAAGTAAAACATTGTATTAACTACTCCTTTTTTTTAAGTAGCAGTAAAAGAAGCAAAAACACAAGTAGTATTAGGAAATTTTTCTATTTCGGTTAGAATGTTGATAGTTAAGAAGGRAACTCTCTCCACTGGCGACTTTCCCTCTTCCTGTTTTTTGGGACATAGGTACTAGTACTTAAACTGTATAGATATAATAAGAGCTCTTGAAAACTCCTACGCTTTTGAGCCAATAGTAGAGCACAGAAATACTTCTGAAACCTGCCAGTGCTTGACCAAATTACCTTGGAGCTTTTCATTTCCCTTTGACGTATAAAATTGTGTAAGAGGAAAATATGTAGAAATCTGTCTGTGAGAAAGGCACAAAAAATGGGACTCCGTGTACTACTTTTTCTGCTGTGATTAAGTTGCATTAAAATTGGTGGAGTTTGTTTTTATAAAAACACTGATGTGACTTAAACACTGAAAAATTCCCTTAGGTTTTTGTTTGTT
>NW_028186756.1:1043228-1067334 GCF_003343005.1 Rhea americana
CAACCTTCCAACCCCAAGAGATGTAATTAGCCACAGGATTCTTTTAACTTGTCTTATTATTTAATCGCAGGCTTCTGATCTGTAGAAATGTTCTTTCATTCTTGTATGGGACAAGATCCATTGCATTGGGATAATAAAAATTTGTAGACAACCATGTAGTATGCATTTGACTCTCTGCTGTCTAAACTTGCTGCTGCTTTCTGGCAATTTTGATGTTTCTCCATCTTTTCAGTAATTTCATTTTGAAATACTAAGTTCCTTCAGTTCTTCCTGGAACAAATTCAGGGCTAATAGATATTGATTAAATTCCATCCAAAAATTAACCATAATTAATAACCAATGTATTTATTCAGGTCTAGTTACTTACTTAATTTATAGAACTACCTTTTCACTTATAATTTGTAAAATGCTTACTATGGTTTCCAAAATGTTTAGGTACGTCTGAAATCTAGAGAAATTTGAGAAATAGTTGTTGCTTATTCATACTGGACTGTTTTGGAAGACTTCAGTACTTCCTGAAAGGAGTCAGCCTTGACTATTTATGCCAACAGCAGAATTGTGGCTCCATTTGAAGTTCATAAGAGTTCAGTTGCAGGGGAACCAGGATTTCCTCCAGTGGTGTTTAGTCTAAACTGAACTTCTTCTCACTTTGCAGATTCTAATTTTTCTTCACAAACTAGAATACCTCTCTTTTCTGCTTAGTGTCATCTCTTTTATTAGAAGTCTTTTTTAACATACTGAAACAATGTTCAAAAAGTTGCAAGTAACATTTGAAGTAGTTTGTAAATAAATGTTTTCTTCTAATTATGCTATTATATAGTAAACTGGATCACTAGCAAGGTTGGTAACACAAGAGGAAGTGCAATAAATGAGGAAAAAACAATAAAGGCTGTTACCATATACGTTGCTATTAAATCTTTATAGTGTTTTGAGCTTTGTGCTATTAAAGCCTTTGCTAGTAAAGATAATAATTTTGACTCCTATTTCTTTAGATTTTAAGTTACACTTAAAAATGCTAGTTGTGTTTTCAAATACTGGATCAGTTGATTCTGTATGCCAAAAATTTAAATGCAGAGAAGATAAAGGCATTTCCTTCTCTGTGAATAGTCACTTCCAGACATCTGAACCTCTCCCGCTCGCAACGATTGCTCTTAATGTAATCACAAAAGCTTATGCTTATTTAAAAGCTATTCTTGTAAAATAAATTTGAATATCTGCCTCTTGTTCCCTATGTTTTCTTAAATTTGTGAGAAATTATGAAAATAGGGCTGTCTCTTGTGTTCCAAAACTTGTGCTCTGATTTTGAACTTTGCTCGGTGGCCCTGGCTGCTGGACAAGCATGAAGGGTTGTATTTTATAGTCCACCTCTGAAGCTTTCAGTTGAGCCTGTCAAAGTCAGATTACGCTGAAAGAACATTTTTTTCATCTGTGGCATAAAATACGTCGGTGCTCGTATGAGCATTCATCTCAGTTACTTGTTTTCTACAGCAACCTTGTCCTGTAACATTTCTGTAAACAACTAGCATGTACCAGTAATAAGGAAAATATTGCCACCTCATGTGTGAGGTCTTTGATGTGTACGCTGTAACACATCCTTGCAAGTTACCATTGAGTTACCATTTCAAAATTGATGAGAAAACCTTACTCACTTGGGGAAATCCTTTGGAAATACTGAAAACACAGCTACCTAAGAAACTGCATTGGTTACTTTTTTAAGACTGTAGTCATGCCTGACGCACATTGATTGCTGTTGCTGGGAACATTCATTTCCTAATCAAGAACTGGAAGCTCTGTTTTTTCCAAAATGGATAGATAAGCTTCCAAATATTTTAGTTACATTGCACAATTAAGACAAATGATAAACTCTGTATGTCAATATAAAAGAAAGGTTTTGAATTTTCTAGTATTAGAACATAGCTTTATTTTGATAGTGATACTTTCAATATGTAAGCTACATTTATTTGTGAGGAAAGAGGGAGTTTACTAACAACGTAACTGTTGTACTTTAGCAGTAATATATATTTGGCTTGCCTTGAAGATACCCTTGATGGTGCCTCAATATGAATGTTACCTCTGTCACTCTCTTTCTCTCAAAGATTAATTAAACTTGAAAAARACATTGAAGGCATGAGACGTAATTTGAATAGCTAAGTTTGGCTCATAACCAAATGGAATTGGTATCTTGGTATCTAGGTATTTTTGCAAATTCAGTATATCAGTCAGCTGTGCATTATATTTAAAAATGCAGTAAATATTTTACTTGGCATGCATTTGGGATGGTCCTATTACTGATGAATATCAGTCTTACATAGTCACATGCAAGTGCCACTAAAACATTATTATGTTTCTTATTTGTTTAATATTTTAAGAGAAAACTGTTATAAGAATATTTCTTAAGGGATGTATGWCAGGGTTTCTGCCTGTAAAAAGTGGCACCTTAACTGGCAACTTAAACTCATGTGGGAGAAAGGATAATAAAATATAGCTAGTGTAAATGTCTGTTAAAAGCCTTTTGTATGTTAAACCATGTAGTCTGAATTATGCAGTAGACTTCCTAAAGACATATCCCTACATATACCTGTAGGAATCTGTTTTTTTTACTCTTGGAACCAGTGAAGCTTGGCTGGCTACATATCCTTGTTTTCATTTTGAAAATTCTCTTTTACTTCAATATCCAAACTCTGCTTCGTGGTCATTGTGACTGCTCTTCCGGACTGAGCTTGCTGTGGATAATCCTGAGTTAATGTTCCTACTGATAATCATCTGTCACAAATGATACAGATCTTGTTTTTCCTGCCGTGGGGTAGAAGAATGAATTATAAGGATTTTCAAGGTCCCTTTCTTGCTTCCTYTTTTCCTTTTTTTTTTAATGTTTTTAAAATAAGCTTTTGTGCATAGCTGTATTCAGAACACGTTTAAGTGTAAGTGAACGTTACACAATTTTCCCATTAAAATTAAACTCCTTTTGTGTAGCTTCATCTTTATTTGTACAGTGTAGTTTGCACGCTTAGTCTTCTTGAATAATATCATTACTCTCCTCCTGTATGGCTAGTGGATGCCACCGCTGTCAAAATCGACAGGCTATTCTTCAGGAGCATCATGCTAGAATTTCAAAAACTATTGGAAGTAATGCTTTCCTGCATAACTTCCTTTCTGCAGGGCAAAAAAAAAGCAAATCTCTAATAATTTCTTTGTTTCTGTATTTTAATATAGATCTAATCGAGACTGACTAAAACGCAGTCATCACTGTCAGATATCTTGTAAGTATATATACGTATGTATGTATATATGTTTGTCTGTTCTTATATGAAAATGTTCAAAGGTAAAATTCAAGTGTGTGTTTTTGTTTCTAACCTATCAAGTTTCTCCAGCTGATTTAAGTTTTCCATCTAATTTCTGTTAAAATAGAAGCCTTTTGAAGTACCACAACTGCGTACAAATTAGCTGTACGTTACCTGTTTAGAAACACTTTTTGAAGTATTCTAAGTAATCTGAAACTTCAGAATGGAAGAAATCAAACCTTAGCATTTGCTTATATGAACTTTTAACATAAATGGCTGCATGTGTACCAAATGTGTTTGTATGTGCAGTTATTTCAAGCATTAAATGTGATTTCAATAGTAGGTTGCCAGTTTTAGGACTGAGATCAGTAATTTTAGTAGCAAAATAACAAAACCAATACTCCTGCCCATTCAGACACTTTTATCAATATTTTATTATTTCAGGCAGTCTTGAGACTGTTTTGAACAGTCTCAAGATGTTTCTTAGCATGTTAGAAAATTGTTCCAATAAACCATAAGAGTTCATAAGTTAGTTTTCAACACTGAGTTAAGGTTTGTTGTTAAGTCAGATCAAAGACTCATTATTTAAACTCGGGCATTTCACACATGCAGAAAAGGTTGTTAAAATCAATAGAGTGCGATTTTTCTGAATACAGTCCTCCTCACGTGCAGTCTCACAATCCATCCTGCAGGCTAGTCAATTTTAAAGACTCAGTATTGACAATTAGTAGTAAAATATGAATTGAATATTGTGAAATACTGTACAGATCATGCCAGTACTGATATAGTTCATTGTTATGTTGTTGCATTGTACCTGTTCTTAGATGGGAACACAAGCAGGTCCCACTCACTGTAGATATGGTGGAAAAACAGGGGGGAGTCCTTGACCCAAAGGCTTCAGTTTGATTCCCTATTGCCCAGATGTAGTGGTAGTTTAATAAACAGTGGAAAAGAGCAGTGGAAAGATGAAACAATGGCAACTGGTGTATATTAGGAGACACTATTAGAAATCAGTAAAGCAAATCAAAGTGTGAAAGCATGACTGTTCCAGCTTTTTGTATCTCAGTAAATATTAGCTTTGTTATTAGCTTCTCCTCCCTTTCAGAATTAGTCAGTTCTGGTTTCTTAGCAAGTAGCTAGGGCTACTTGTGAAAAACTACTACTCAGCCAAAATAAAAGACATAGTACTGTCTCATTATTAAATTGTTTGCATAATCCAACAGGTCTGCTTTTTATCCAAGCCGTTGTGTTTTATAGCATGCTTTTTGTTGGAAAGTGAGGAGCAGTGAGCATTCTCTCTTTGGTGTTTATTTTAACACATATCATGTCTAACTGTCGATATGCACTGTAGTTTTTAACTAGTCTTAGCACTACTGCTGGCTTTTGTTTTACATATGAGCTTAACTGCTTCTTTTGGAGCACTGAAATAACTGGAATGAAACTATCATATAAGATTGGTAATATAAATCAGTGACTTTCATTTTAAAAAACAGCTTGGGAAAATAAAATTATATCATCTCTTATGAGAGGTTTAACTGTTGAGCAGTACTCTGACAACAAAGAAGTTAACTAAAGCAGAATAAGCATATCAATTTTGAAAAGAATACAGAATTCACGTCTTATAAAGAGGAAATGCACAGAATATCTTTTTTTCTGAACAAGTCTGAGCTTAGTTTAATACACGACACTACCAATATGTAGTTAATTTTATTCCAGAGATTTAATTAAAAATATAGCATGTTCATCGTGTTATCTTAAGTATCTGCAAATCTCTCACTTACATTACCCTAAACGGTGTTGATATTGGCTGCAAATGACTGCAGATGTTGGAATTTTTATTAAAAAAGGAAACACTTTATTAACAGATTTCTTGTAGTGAGTTAGCAGCAGCTGTCTTGTTTAACCTGAAATATTAATTGTAACTTCCCTCACCTGGGGTGGCAAATATGTTAATAAAGGTACATTTTGAGGTGTGCCCACATTCTTTTAATTTTTGATGTGGCCCTGAAAATCCTCCCATTTTCATCCATTCTGTTTATCAGATTCTGTCCATGAAAAATTGGGCTTTGCTACAAACTAGTCAACGTTATTCTCCTGTGTGTTTGAGGTACTGGTCTTTTGCTAATGCACCATAGCCTTTTGTTTTTCCTGTTGCATGCCCTGTTTGAGATGTGTCTGCATGCTGCGCTGATGACGATAAGTACCTACGGCTTGCGCGTGCCAGTGCAGACTAGTTCTAGACCTGTGGGCTACCCACAGCCGTGGTTTGGTAGGAAGAGTTTGGGTTTTCTCCACCTGCCTTCAGTCTTTGTTCAGGCCAGTTGTTCTTAATGAGGAATGATTTCTGACATGCAGACAAAATCTTGCCAAATTTGGCTTTACTTTAAATTGGATTAAATTGGTTAAATTGGATTCCGTTTTTTCCATATCTGGAGTCCTGAAATMCATATATATAGGAGTAGCTTTTGGGGGAAGGATGGAGGGAAACCTTTACAATACCTTTCTAAGAGTCTGATATTCATAGTAGAAAAGAGTAATTATAGATTAAAAACTCAGTTGCTGGGGTGAAGTTAATAAAAGCATTTTGGAATACTATATAGTTTTTAAGATTATAACATGTAAGTTTTTTGAGGGGTCTGTATCGAGACACAATTCAATCTGAATAACGTTAATATGGCATTCTGAAAGACAGTAAAGAAACCTACTGTATCCTTCCACTGTAATAAAAGTATTTAGGTTGGAAAAAAAAACAGCTGACCTTTACCCATAATTATGCAATTGTAGCATTACTCAAGTAGCTTAAACACAATATTATGATGTGAAGGACAGACTTCACCTCAACAGCCCTGAACTATTCAAACAGAGATAATGTGGAAAAGGCTCTGAAAAGTAAATATTTGTGGATGCAACAAACAACTATGGAAAAGGTTCTTTAATCTTCAGAACAGTACGCTGCTATATCATGCAGCCTCTCAAACCAGTTACTTCAGTCTCCTTTGTCTTGATGCATTTGAGGTGAAATCTTAAAGGACTGAAACTAATGGACTGATTATAATACAACTAATTTAATTCTTTTCTTTTTCTTTTTTTCTGCTTTCTGCTTGGCTCTGGTCTTCACCCACAGGTGTCCACTGTCGACTCTCAAAGGTTACTAAAATTTTAGCTGCTGCTTTGAAACAAAGCTGCCTAAGCTTCCCTTACTGTTGCTCTTTCCCACACCATACTGCACTGCTGCTTCTCTCTTGCCTTCTTCAGAGCTCAGGCCCCCAGAACACAATAAGAGACTTTTTTATAAATTATATATATATATATATATACACGCACACACACACACGCACACATATATAGACACATACATATATATCCGCAATGAAACTTAGGCTGGAAATATGTGCCATTCTCTTGCTGCCTGTGTACTTGATAATATCTGTGTACAGTATGCTTGTATTTATTCCGTGGTATTTTCTTACCAACGCTAAGAAGAAAAAGGCTATGGCAAGACGTTTAAAAGCTAAACCCATCTCGGACAAACCTGGAAGTCCCTACCGTTCTGTTGCTCATCTCGAGTCATTAGCAAACATAAATATTCCTGGAGCAGACACTTTGGACAAGCTGTTTGATCATGCTTTAGCAAAGTTTGGGAGAAAGGATTGTCTTGGGACCAGAGAACTACTGAGTGAAGAAAATGAAATGCAACCAAATGGAAAAGTGTTTAAAAAGGTAAAATTTATGTTTCTACTTAATTCTGATTTGCTTTTGGGTTGCTTTGTATCTTACCTCAACAGTACTCAGTAGTGCACTAGTTTGGGGGGGGGGGTCCTTAATCTTTTCTTCATTTTATGATATCAAAAAAATCCATTTTATAATACTTCAGTAACACACTACAGTGTGTGCTAGTTAGTTACTTGAAGAAAAATGAAAACTAGGTTTTTTTTTTTTTGTTTTTTTCGAATGAATTGCAATGTGTGAGCTTGTGGTATTTTGCACCAGCTTACATTACCAGCAGCTTCCCATCATCACAATTTTTTTTTTTCCCACCAGTTAATCTTAGGAACTTACAAATGGTTATCCTACGAAGAAGTAAATCAGAAAGTGAATCACTTGGGGAGTGGACTGGCTGCCCTGGGACTAACCCCAAAGAATACTGTTGCTATATTCTGTGAGACTCGAGCAGAATGGATGATTGCAGCACTAGCCTGCTTCAAGTACAACTTTCCTCGTGAGTGATAAACTTGTTTACGATTAATATATTCTAGAAGCATTTCTCAACACTAGCTTAGCTATTAAGTGTTTTGAACGTGCCAATTTTGTCATTATAAGAATTTAACAAATTTACTCTGCAGGTAGTCTGACGAGGGGGGTAGGGGAAGGGTTTTTTTTTTTTTTTATATAGTATTTTAGATGTTAAAATGGACAGGAAATTAAATTAGTGTTCAGTGGTCATTAAAACACTTTGAAGATGTCAATAGTTGCATTTTCCCCCCCAAACTATGCAATGTGTTGTTACCATTTTCTGTCTGTATCATGATGTACAAGTCTGTAACATGAAGTAGTTTTTGGAAAGGAGAAGAATGATAGAATAATCAAAAATCATATGCTATCTTCATGTCCAACACACTATGCCTGTAGTTTATTTTTGTTGACTTCTTACATTATTGTTCGCAATAGGCTGGCTTTCTTTTTCTTTCAGTATTAGTACTAGCTGGCTGTGTGAGATGGTAATTCAGAGTATGCAGATGAGCTGCTGAAGGGCAATAACATAAAAGCCAACATTGCTATTGAAATAGGATGAGGTGATCTTGATCTTCATACTTTGAGGGGGAGAAAATATCAGCTATATCGCATTACTCTCTTTTAGGCCTTCCACATGATCCCAGTTTCACAGGAATGTTAATTTCCTTTAATGTTCACTTGGAGGTTAGAGGTTGGGATAGCAGTACAATACTAAAGGAAGCTATTTTCTTCCAACACAGACGACTGGAAAGGGCAAACTTCTCAGTGCCTGCGAGCATTTACACCATCGCTGTAGCTGATCAGGGTTAAAAATAATCTAGCAACATGAAAAGCAGTCTAACACCTTAGTTTGATTCTCTGCCTTGCCCCCATCAATTGCACTGCGATGAGCAGGGTAGCTGACAGAGGGCTGCGTAAGYCGGCACTGCTGCTGAAAGAGCCACTTGTGAAAGCACACAGCCGTGCCTGGGGCCTGCGGTGATCAGAGCGTTGGCTCTCCCCCCACCCCAGAGCTCTGGCTGCAGAGAACTCGAAGGAGGAACCCAGATGTTCTCAGCTGCTTATTGTGCAACTGCTTAGTGCGTTTTTGTTGGATTTTAGTGGATTTTTTTCGTTGGTGGTGGTCTAATGACTTTTTTCTTCCACATAACTATCCTCCTCATTCCAGAGGTCTCTTRGGAGATAAAATTCTGATACAGAAAAATGAAAAGCAGCTCTATTTTCTAATTAGACAACTCCAAGGAAGCCCATTTTTTGTTTTTTCTTTTGTCCCCTGCCCCCACCCCAAATTGCTTTCCAATGAGCTAAAGCAAAAACCCTTGCATTTAGTATTACTTTGATGTTTTAACTTTTCTTTGTTGTTCTCCCCCTTTTAATGTAACAGTTGTTACTTTATATGCCACCTTGGGTGAAGAGGCAGTAACCTATGGTCTCAATGAATGTGGGGCATCATATCTGATCACTAGTGTAGAACTTCTTGAGAGCAAACTTAAGGTAAGGTAACTTTATCTTTAACTTCAGGTAACTTTGSTACCAGCTTCACCTATTCACAAACAACCCAACAATCTTACAGTGCAGTCAGTGCTAAAAGTTCCCTTTCTATTCCTTAGACTGCACTGCCAGAAGTCTCCTGTCTTAAACATATCATTTATGTGGATAAGAAGACTATCAATAAATCAGAATACCCTGAAAATATGGAGATTCATAGTATGCAAACAGTAGAAGAGCTGGGAGCCAAACCAGAAAAYTGTAAGTGAATCATTTCTTGGAGAAATAATAAGCAAAATAATGGTGAATTCAGAGCTAGATTAAAAGGTTCAGTACCTTTCACAGGCTATAGCTTCACCAGACTTTTTTTCTTTTTTAAAAAAGCAGATGTAAAATATAATGGCGAAAGTATCATGCAGATCAAGCGTTGTCTTGCATAAGTGTCTCAGTACTGACTTCTACATCCACTGCTGACCACTCAGCGTACCGTGCTTGCCCATGCTGAAGCACCTGCTCCACCCTAATCATTACATTCTCATATTGCTTAATTACAGAAATAATAATTTAGGAAGTACATAAGAATTAACGCGATCTATTTGTCTCTTGCATTTCGTAGCAAGTGTTCTGCCAAGCAGACCTGTTCCGACAGACTTGGCTTTAGTAATGTATACCAGCGGCTCTACTGGGAGGCCTAAAGGAGTGATGATGATGCACAAAAACTTGATAGCTGGAATGACAGGACAGTGTGAGAGAATACCTGGGCTGGGGTAAGAAACACTTAGTTGTCATATATATGGAGATTTATTGTCACTGCATTCATGAAGGATGTAACAGCTGAATTAAGCTGTGTTTAAGTCATTTTGCAGAGGGTTGTAAAAGCAGTTCTGAACTGATGCTGCAAGTTTCTATTAACTAACAGATCTACGTTTCTTTCTGAGAAATCTCTGTATTTCCTGGAATCAGCTTCAGTATTTTATTCATCAGTTCTCTTTCTACTCTTCTGTCTTTGAAGGAGACGATACTAGGACTGTTTAGGATTGCTTTAAAATAAAAATTAGAAAAAAATTTCAGCTTTAACTTGGTAACTGGGATAAATTCTCCCATAAGGAGAAGAAGTAGCAGTTAAGCGGCTGGGAAATTTTCATTTTCCTAAAAAACAAGGCAAAGCCTGGAATTTGCACTCACTGATTTCAGTAAAGTAGTGCTTTGCCCATTTAGTTTATAGACTACAGTTTTTGATCATACCYTTTTTGGATGCAGAAGAATAAAATCCACTTTGATTTAAATCTTTCAAAAAGTAGTAGTTAAGCACACCAAATTCTTGAACAGCRTTTAGCATTCTTAATCCACTTATGCATCACTGTTAATGAGATAATCCTTTCCTTTACTAGGCCCAAGGATACTTACATTGGCTATTTGCCTCTGGCCCATGTGTTAGAACTGACTGCAGAAATTTCTTGTATTACTTACGGTTGCAGGATTGGATATTCCTCTCCACTCACGTTATCAGATCAGGTAAGGGAAAACTAAGCAAACTTAAGCATTCCTACACCAGGTGAAACTACAGCAGCAGATCACACCAAATAAGTTTAATAAAATCTCTGCATTTACAATATTTAAATCTAAAAGAAAACCTAATAAATGCTCTATAGCATTATCCAATGGAACATCAGGATATAGAACAGCTATTAACAGACTAACTGAACGCAAGACTACCTGAAGTGATTTTAAGTTTTTAGACTCACGTTATCAGTTCTTTATTTAGTTACTATAGATCTACTTAGTTCTTTGCATTTTTCAGTTTAGCAATTATGATAAAGTAAATTAAGCTTTCAGAAGGCTTCTGTATGTTTTGCTGGTATAAAGATTACATCAGACAAAAACTGCTGGAGGAAACAAGGGGAGAAAGCAAGTACTTCAGAGGGAAATAGAAGAAAGATAKACAGAGTGGAATTGTTTTATCAGGTAGGGCTTGTAAAAAAAAATCTGATACTTTGGTTGATGTTGGTTTTTAACCACTACTTTTCTCATTGCAATGAAAAAAAAATTAGGCAGGAAATACTTTTTGGAGGGGCATGGGATTTAAACAAATTATATGGTAGTTCATCTTCCTCTTATTTTTAGTCTTCTTCTGAAAAGCTGCTTGGTTTTTGGCTTCATAAATTTACATTTTTTTTCTTCTTTATTACAGTCAAGTAAGATTAAGAAGGGAAGCAAAGGAGACTGTACTGTACTAAAGCCCACACTGATGGCAGCTGTGCCTGTGAGTACAGGAAAGCTGAAGATAAGTTTAGCAAAATGGTTCTTTCTACCTTGTTCATGCTAACAAAAAACATTTATGAACATTTTTTCCTGCTTAAGAAATTGTCACTTTAATAGGTGGGTAAGAAAGTAGAACACAGAAATTTGTTATTGATGCTTAAGGTGAGTATTGATGCTGCAGACGTGAGCACAAGAATATACTAAAGCCCAGATTTTTTTGATGCGTAACTGTGAATGTTAGTAATTATAAAAGACATTTTAGTAGACTATTGATGCAACAATATGATACGGAAAGTCTTGGGCATTCACCACCTGAAAAGTTCTTTTTTGCACAGGAGAAAGTAGGGCAGCTTTGGTTAACGTGGACACTTTAAGTGTGTAAGCATCTGGCTGAGCTGGGGAACTCAGCAAGTTAAGCTGAGCTGCTGTAGTTGTTGGTGCCTACTCTCAGTTGCCTCATTGCAAGCTAAAACTTAGCCCAAGTCTCTTTACTGTCCTTAGCCACTTAAATTTATTTCCTGTGGAAAATAACTTCAGATCAACTGTATGCTAGACTGGTAGTAGACACGGTAAGTTTTAAATCTATATAAATAATCTCTTCACAAAAGGAATATATTTTTGTATGTGCAAAAAAAAAAAAAAAATCCATGCAAACAACTTCATATGAATTAACCCAGAGTGTGAACAGTGATAATGCTGAAGCATCTTGAAAAAACTCCCCAAATGTCTTGACTCTACAGACTTATCAAAAAGAAGYTAACAGGAAAAAATTTTTTGAAACAGGTGGTCCATTTTTAATTGATAGCACAGAGGACCTAGAGTTCAACAATCTACAGCAAAAAAGAAGGRAAAAAACTTCAAAAAGCCCAGTACGAACACCACTCTTATCTAACACAACAACTTTGAAGAACTGGTTTAGATTTCCTGTATACAATACCAGGCTATATAGCCTGGTAACTATGCAGGAAAAAGATCTGCATGTCATCAGTGAAAATGTAACTATCCAACAACAGCTAAAATACAAGCCAGCTGAAAACATATGAGAAGTAAGACCTGCAGACCGAGATAACTTCCTATATTAGTCTAATAAAACTGGCCTAGTATTTTTCTTCCCAGAAGTGCTGTCCTGMTTTTTATCTTCAGATCATACTACTACTACTATTATTAGAACATATAAAGAATGAAATAAAAAATAACCATAATGAATTCCAAACACACAAATATTTCTAAATATTTCATGCTAACAGAAGTTTGCAATAATTAATGGCTCCTTCTAGCCTTTAATTCAGAATACTTTGTTGTGTCACTAGTCCTTCCAAAAAGCTACATTAATCCTGCTTTACCTCCAAGAATTTGCCTTTTAGAAATATTAGATATTCTGTAGCTAAACTGAGCTGAAAATAGTTTACTGTTTCTTTTTAAAGTTCTAATTTGTGCAAGTCCAGATCATGAAGATTTGAGGGAATGTTTAAAAAACTAATCAGACCAGTTTCTATTAAGACTTTAATATTTTCTCTTTAATATTTCAAAATAAATAATTTTTCATGGCTTTGTTTTCAACTACTGTACAGTAATTTGATTCTTGTTGCAAAGCATGCAGTTGTAACAGAGTACAATACTATGAAATACAATAATTAACATTCAGACGGTAAAGTATTTAATAGAAGTTGAAGGACTGGCTCCATTAAGTTCTGTATCATTTAATGATTATAAGCTTGTTCTTTTAATTGAAATAGGTATTGTGTCCTCTGATATTTTTGTCTATGATAGAAYTGTGGTTTTTTGTCAGGTAAGCAGAATTACTGCAGCCACAGTGCTTTCAAAGTTGAAAGACTTCTTTTGGAAAAGGAAGTGATGAAATGAACGTTCCCTTATGCTTCCCTATTGCCATGGATAAAGCACTGCATCAGGACTCCTAAGTGTTACTGATCTTGCATGGCATATACCAACCTTTTGCAAAGAGATTTAGTTAAATCTGAATTCAAGATTTTGTAAATCAGTTTATCGTATTTTAAATACAGTTAAAGTATTCTTGATAATGTAAGCAATATATCAACACAGCAAGCTTTATTACACTGTAGCATGTTACCTCAAATTTGTAGCTGCTGCTGGTACAGAATTCTATGCGATAGAGATTGTGTGGTAATTTTCCTTACCCTTTTCAACATCTTGTAGGAAATAATGGACAGAATTTATAAAAATGTCATGAGTAAAGTTCAAGAGATGAACTATATTCAAAGAACCCTGTTCAAGATAGGCTATGACTACAAATTGGAACAAATCAAAAGGGGATATGATGCACCTCTTTGTAATGTGTAAGTATAATTCATAGTCCAAATGCACTTTTCTTCATGTTTTAAGGAAGTCTAAAAGAATAATCTAAGCTATCTGACATCAGATAGTTCTAATCAAAGAAGCAGATATGATCTAATGACTAAACTGAAATAATCCAAGCTCTTACCAGAAACAGGGAGTACATACTTAAGAATAAGAATGACTGAYCTTCAGAGCAACAAATGACTAGTTATTTTTCATTGTATTGCTTTTTTTAGTCATTAACATCRGGTTGTTTCTTTAGTAAAGTTATAGGAATTCTACTATCTTCAAGAGCTACACAAATAACWATTTTTTTTACCTTCCATGCTGTCCATTAGTATCTACGAATGATTAAGTTATTTTTAAGGTTCTAGATAAGAAGGAAGAAGAAGGTTTCTCTCCAAATGAGCTGAATGAATGATTTTTAAACAAATTTTTCCTTCTTTCAAGACTATTGTTTAAAAAAGTAAAGGCATTACTAGGAGGGAATATCCGTATGATGCTTTCTGGAGGAGCACCACTCTCACCTCAGACACAAAGATTCATGAACATCTGTTTCTGCTGTCCTGTTGGCCAAGGCTACGGATTAACAGAAACATGTGGAGCTGGAACGATTACAGAAGGTAGTTAAGATGTTTCTATAAATACATACCTTCAAAAAAAAATCTTTTTTTAAGGTAAAGTCAGAATAGTTGTAGTTCCTAAGTGCAATATAGTAACTTGAAATAAGCTGCCATCCTATTTTATGGTTTACATGTCTATTTCAAATGACAAAAATCTCTGTATTCTTCCTTGTTCTTCTCTCCCTAAGTTACTGATTATAGCACTGGCAGAGTTGGAGCACCTCTTATTTGTTGTGAAATTAAATTGAGAGACTGGCAAGAAGGTGAGAGCATTATATCTTTTGACCTCACAGTAACTAATTTATTATTGCTTACCTTGCAGTAGTACAGGAAGTAATTGTTTATTACCTTTTATAATAATCATTAATTTGTGTGTGCACAAAATTTAAGCAAAATTTTCAAAACATTTTCTTGGCAGCAAAATACCTGTCTTGAAAATAACTATGTTTTGGGTTTTTTTGTTTTAGGGGGCTATACTAATAGAGACAAGCCTAATCCTAGAGGAGAAATTATAATTGGTGGGCCTAATGTCTCAATGGGATATTTTAAAAATGAAGAGAAGACCTCAGAAGATTTCTCTGTTGATGAGAATGGCCAGAGATGGTTTTCGACTGGAGATATAGGGGAATTTCATCCAGATGGGTGTCTGCAGATCATAGGTTGGCCTCACTTTTTTGCTATTTCGTTCTATTACAAGATCTTGACAAAGCATAATAAGCATGTTTTTAATCCTGTTGGCTTTGCCAGGGGCTAACGTAGTTAGTTACCTGCTTGTAGACTCACAGTGCAAAAATGTTCCCATGGCTACAGGGAAATTTGGGGAATTATACTGTTTCCTGTGACATTATCATTATATAATTTTAGCACATAGGATTTGAAAAATAAGCGTAAGATCAGTTTTCTGTATTAACTACATAGCTTAAGAATCAGAACTCCCATCACTTTCGTACAAGTTGTGTGACAAGAAGCATAGTGCAATACAAACTATAAAGACTTCTGTAAGAAAGTTTCCAGAATATATACATGCTCATAGCTGCTTTATAATTTGAATAAGATGCTGTAACTTTTTTGTAAGAAAAGACCTGCACAGCACTGCACAAAGTATGTAACATGTAGTGGCTTTACAAATGAGTCTGTGAAAACACAGAAGTCTGAATGCAAGAAGCCTTTTTTCATTGTTGTTACTTTTGACTCCTAGATCGTAAAAAAGACTTGGTAAAGCTACAAGCAGGAGAGTACGTATCTCTGGGCAAGGTAGAGGCAGCACTGAAGAACTGTCCATTGATTGACAATATCTGTGCTTATGCCAAAAGGTAAGAGTGGTATTTAGATACTCAATTTAAAATAAAAGGGTTCATCTGACATACAGTTTCTGACCCTGTTCTCCAACAATATACTACAGCTATCTATGGTTTCCCATGAACAACTCCGCCACTTGAGAATTAGTTTAAAAAAAACCATCTCTGAAGTAGCACAGGCTCCTAGATTCCCCAAGACGTGAAGAATGGAGAAATGGCTTAAACCTTCCTGTGCATCTCCCCTATCTTAATTCATTCTAGTTCCATCTCCCTCCCAAATGGGTATAATCATATTAAGCATGTATTTCGGCCTTCTGTCAGACTACTAGAGAAAGGTTAATCTCGGCACTTCCCACCCAATTCAAAGCTCTTCCGTGCATTTTTGAAATGCTTCTCCTTCCTCCCCCTCACTTACACACCCTGTACGTGGAGGGAAACTGAAAAGAACTAGCTAGATACTGGATGTACCAGGGAGCCTAAATTATGCTGTAACTTAACGAGTACACATCTAAAAACGACACTGATCAAATGCTTTAAACAACTTAGAGCACCTTTGATAAATCACTGACTGTGAAGACCTGGAGTACAAGAAAGATTTGCAGGTGGTGGGGATAGCTACYGTTCTGAAAGGACTGGAATGGTATAGCTAATATCAAGCAAGCGTTTTACTCTTTGAAATTGAAGCCTTTTTCCCCTCCCCTCCCTCCTCCCTTTGGCATCTTGTGTTAGTGACCAGTCTTACGTGATCAGTTTTGTGGTTCCTAACCAGAAGAAGCTGATGGCATTAGCTGAGCAGAAAGGCATCACTGGAACCTGGGTAGATATTTGCAACAATCCTACAATGGAAGCTGAAATACTGAGAGAGATTAAAGAAGTGGCAAACAAGAGTAAGTAGAATGGCATATGGTGCTAGCTAGGTGCATGGTSATTAGCCAGGAAAATAATTTGTTATCATTGCTTTCTTCTCTCTATTCCTTCTACCTGCCAAATTTAGAATTCAATCAGAGACAAAGAGTATATCAAATTTACGCTTATGATCCTATAAATTGGTATGTTTTTTTGGTCAGCTTAGCTACTTTATCCTTTTTTATTTTCTAAAAATTCTGAAGTTTTTTTAAATTAACTTCTAGAGCCAGGTTGCTTCTATAGTGCAGTTAGAATAAGATCCAACGAGGCTGTCAATTCGGAAGGGAAATTACAAGGCATTTAGTAGTAAGAAAATGAGTTAAGCGGGAGGGATCAAAGCTCTCCTCCATGTAACTTTGTGTCCTACAGCTTTGAATAGCAATGTACCTTGTATTTGTAATAGCTTAAACCCTGCTATTCTTTGCTGCAGTACTGAATGATTAAAAACTTGCCTGATCAATCCTTCATGGGGCTGAAATACTAACAAGCTTTCTGGAGGAAAAAAAAATAATAGATCTCTAAAGCACTTGACACCGCATGAATGAAGTAAAGTAGTAAAATAGGACTTAAGTGCATGCTAAGCACTGTTGCCTATCAGATTTTAGAGAGGAGAAACTGAGAAAACAAGAATAAAGGGCAATTTTAGATGTTGCTTTAAAAATATACACACACACACATATACACATATACACACACACACACACACACACACACAACACTGTAGGTCTCTGACTTTGGTTTGAACACTTTAATTCATGGTATTCTACCATAAACTAGGCAAATTACTATCCATCTAGTTTTGTTTCTCCAAAATCTTTACTTAAACATTTGTCTTTTAGTAGTAATCTATTATTTAGATATGACTTATTTTATGTGTGAAACTTGTTCCAAAAGTACTTTAAGCAGACTGTTCCGGATTTTTTTAGCAAAACACTGTGACTGATCACAGGCAGGCATATATCTAAATAGGATGGAACAGTGACTGCCTGTACCAGGCTGCAGCTGGACGGAATTGCTCCCCAGGCGCACCTGCGGCCCAGGTGCCAGCTCTCCGGCCCTTGCTGCCCCCTAGAGGTTGTGCTGCTACGAGCGGTCCTGGCAGTTCAGTTCCAAGTGTTGGGGGTGAGGGGGCCATTACAGCCCTAGATGCAAGAGCTTATAGGGCTTTTTGCGAAAGTCCATCAAGTATTGTACACGTGCAGCAGCTCACGCCCCTATCCGCACTGTCCCTCCCCTGCTTCCCAAAGCACTTACTCACCTCCTGCCCCGCTGCCCTGCTGCCCGGGCAAGAGTGCATGTGCCAAGCCACTGCTTCCAGCTGAAGGGAAAACAAGTAATGTAACAAAAATACAGAGAAGCCCCTTCGCTTTGAACTCTAAATAAACTCCTAGGAAAGAAAGATATGGGAAAGAAGCTCTCAAGCACATACTAAGTGTCCAAAAAAAGTTCCCAGAAATGAACTTCTTAAGTTATAACTTAAATACAGAATATCCAGCTACTCTGAGTCAACTCAGTCACTATCATGTTCCTAAATTAAAGACACTTCTAGCTTGTGAAAAAGCCTAGAGCTCGAGTGYTGCAGCTAGGCTGGGCTGAGGTATGCAGCATACATAGCGTGTGGGATCACACGCACACGTGTACAGGGGCACATCCTGTGTTTATACACCCACTTGTATGTGCATGCTTCCACAAACTGAGCCAACTATGAATTGCTGGAATGGTCTACCAAACYGTCCCACAAACACAACTTAAATGGCTCCAACAAGCATCACATAATACTAGCAGAAACAAAGTTATTTTCAGCCTCTTATTCTTAAATCTTGTATCCCATTATTTTTAAATCGCTCAGTTCACGTAACCTTTATTGCTAATAACTTTGTGATAGATTTCAGCATATCCTCTTRTGACAGTCTCAGACCTCCAGGCTATGAACTCATTTGTTGCACACTCTAGACTTAGCACTGTCACATCCAATACAAATTGTAAGTACACTATGTTACTGGAATATTTACACACTAACCAGTACTGAGCACTGGTAAAAGCTTGAACTTACATGTGTCCTTCCTGCAACCCACTTTCAGGTTACTTAATGAAGTAGGACAGCATACCACACAAGCTACAGAGCGCTTGCCTTAGATTTTTAAGTAGTATGAATAACTGTTTCAGTGTAATCACAGTCAAATTCTTGTTTCTTGTCCCTCCAGTGAAATTAGAACGGTTTGAAATCCCCATCAAAGTACGGTTAAGCCCTGAACCATGGACCCCGGAGACTGGGTTAGTAACAGATGCCTTCAAGTTGAAAAGGAAAGAATTGAAAAACCATTACCTCAACGACATTGAAAGAATGTATGGAGGGAAATAAACTTTTGTGTTAACTAGACAGCTGTGCAGAAGTTCTCGTAACTCAATTTTGGATGTCCTTGTATACTGTAGATATCACGTGTTAAAGAATACACAAAATAAATAGATGAATGTTTATAATCTCCCATGACAACAGCAGAGGAGAAAGAAAAATCTTAGACTCAATTCCTAGTTACTAGCAGAAAACATTTATGCTCTTCAGAGTTTCATGTGATCATCTCTAGTTTTGAGGTGGACACAATTATGTGAAGCAGTGTAACAGGTCAATGTTGTTATTATTGTTCCTCTAGCATATTTAGTGCTTTCATTCCTCTAATTCCTACTGAAGTCTGGTGTATACTTCAATCAGGAATATTAATGCAGCTGTGGTGATTATTATATCACAGTAAGAAACTTCGCAACAGAGAAAAATATTCAAAGCTTACCACTCTCCTTAAAAAAAAAAAAAAAAAAAAAAAAAAATACCACTCTCCTTAAAAAAAAAAAAAAAAAAAAAAAAATATTAGTCAAGAATTTGCTAGAGGTCACTAATAATGCATTGCTTGAAAATAAATGAGTTCTTCTGCACATAAATTAATATCTTGACTATTTACAGTGCCTAGAAGAAAATACAAAGTACACTTACTGAAGCAAAGGTGAACTGAAAAGCTTTCTAAAAATAAATTATTTGACACTTCATTCAAGAGTGTTGAATCCTATTTCAACTTCCAATTCAGCAAATACATTTTACTTGCCACCATATTTTAATTCAAGCAGAACTTTCTACTAGGGCATGCAGCATAAAAGACAACTAAAACTTATATTGCTGCAAGCAATACTGATGTGAGAGGAATCAGCTGAATGCAGAACTTGCATCTTGGCTGGCCAACAGCAGTGAAATTCATGGACAGTTGCCTCTAAGCAGATTTGTAACATAAAGGAGAACTTCCTGGGTTCAGAGGTTGTTTTTAAGGCACTGATCCTCCAGATCTCTACACACACATATATATGTAATATTGTAAACGTAATATGCTTGTAATATTCCTCATACATACATATATATATATATATATATATATATGTATATATAAAGGACTATTACAAGTAACTCGTATGTAAGTTACAGGATTGGAGTGTAAGATGACAGTATTTACAATATGGTAAAGTATTTCTGTTCACCTTTTAAATACTGTAACCAAAACAAGACAGCAGAAAGCAACAGTAGTTTCTCTATTGTCTTGTTTTACTTACAGAAAAGTAATGTCTGGCTGGAGATCGTTGTTTTAAGGAACTTGTAAAAAGGGACAAATCACTATATAAAATTCATTATTTAAAAATGTTCTTTTAATAACTGGAAGTTGTAGGTGTGTGGAAGTGGGAGAGTAGGGAATAACTTAATAATATTTTATCACTTTGTGTGCAGTATCCTGTACTGTGTCTCTTTTGAATTGTTAGTACCTGAGCTCCTGCATCTCTGCTGGCTCTTTGCACTTGAACCATAAATGCTGTAAGAAGTGGAAGTTCTTGATACTGTTCTACTTTGCACTTTTCTTATCATTTTATATATGTTGCTTACATTTTGTACAGGTGTGGCYCTCAACTGCTCTATATTATAAATTCCTTTTAAAGTATCTATTAGATTTCTTCTATTCCTAATTGTGTTATGTATATGGCTAAAAATTGGTATTGTSACTGTACAGAAAGAAAAAGGTTTTGTAAAACACCTCTCTTGAACATACTAGCTTGCAACTTCAGGACAAATTTATCCTTTATTAGGTACATGTGTATTTTTCTTTTCCCCAGTTCAAACAGCTTTCAGCAAAAATAAATCATGGCTAGAGCCTGGTTAACCAAACTACCCCTTCTCCTTGGGACCAACTTCTTTTCACTTTCCCATGTGTAGCTTCTCTAGCCAGTCCAGAATGAACACCGCCTGCTGATCCTGAAAGGGCCCCGAGGGGAATGGGAAAGAGCAGATCTAATGCTGACTGCTGCTAGCTGCGCATGGAATTACAACAGTCACTAAAAGGAACCAGGAAAAAGCTTTTCTAAAAATATATATATATATTTTAAAATCACATACACTGGTTTATGAATACAGGAAATACTTCTCATATAAATAGCAACTTTTTGGATGATGTCCTGGAGAAGGTTACCAAGCTTTCCACATCTAAAATTGGTCACTGTTAAATAGCCTTTAGATAGTCTATTAGCATCATAAGAACTAAACAAATGTGAGAAAGTTACTTGCACTTCAGTCTTTGCAGGTTTATGATTTTTTTTTTAAACCATGAATGTATTTATATGAAATTTATTTTACCTATACTGCAGTTACCCTGTGTCTTGGTGACTGAGGATTGATTTTATAGATACATACATATACATGCACACGTGCATGCGTGCCCACACACACACAGACACACAAACATTTCAAAAATTGAATACAGTTGAATTGGTTCAACAAGTTTGTGTTCTGAAAAAAATCTTTATATTGCGTAAGTTGTCTTCAGTGACTGTTCAACACTGCATATTCTCTCCAAAATGGAGCATACCTTAACAAAAACAGGTTAATCAAAAGAAGGAGCAGTTAGTACATGCTACAAAGGGTGAAAGCTAGGCTGATTCCAGACTTGTTTATCATTCARTAAACTAAAGGGGGTAGTGCTGCAAGAGACACTTGATACCCATCAGCTTTTTAAGCATTTGGAGGAGCTGGGGTCAGGGGGAGAGGGGAGGGATTACACCAGGCTTGCTTCATGTCTCATCTAACACTATATTTGTAAGTAATTTATTGCACTTCAGTAAGAACTTTATCCTCATTTTTAATTAATTCTTTTATGCTGGAACTTGTGGAGAAGGAAGAAACAGGTGATGTGTGAGGAAGTGGTATTTTCCTGACATTGTCGCATCATATGAAGTAACAGTATATGGATACAAAAACCATTGCCCAGTGGCTATCGATGATACCTATGCTTGACTGAAYGGACACACAAAGCCAGAGTGAACAGTGCGTGTGTACGAAACCTGAAGGTGCCGGAAAGCTCACAGTAGCTGCAAGTGCAATATTCAAAGCTGTATCCACAAGCTTGAGACAGTCCAGAAAGAAACAAAATACAGTTTGGGTGCATTTGACACATGAGCACATTTAGGCATACTTGGATATAAATACAAGATTCACTAGGCAACAATTTTTGAGGGAGAAAAAGGGAACTACAGTATATTATCAAACTGAATATGAATCAGCAATGTAACACTGGAAGGAAAAACAAACAACAAAAAAACAAAAACAAAAACCACCACCCGTGTTCACAGGCAAGAGTACAGATGATTCAAAGCAAGGCTACTCACTACAACGAGCTGCTCAGCTGTAAAGCSAGGGCCAGCTTAGGCCCTCTGTTTCGGGGAATACATAGGCTACCTTGAGAAAGCCAGAGCGCCGCTTCCAGCACCACTGCTGTTGCTGCACCACCTATGAGAACGCTAAAATCGTYGTTTGGGTAGCTCAGGAGAGGAAAGGAGCACGGCAAGCTGTGATTAACCATCAATGTCCCACAACGCGTTGAAGGAAGAAGGCGGCGTAGGTTATACTAAGGGACATTTATGATTAGATACTTCAAAAAAAAAAATCACTGACCTTTTAAACAATTCTTATTAAACACTAACTGTCACTTAGGATCTCTGCAACTGAAAGTTCTCAGAGCCAGCAAAACGAACACCTTTACAGAGCAGCTTCCAGACCTTGGGTGGGACACGTAGGAGCAGAACATTACTGAGGGGGCTTACAAGGGAGGAAAAAAAAAAAATAGGTCTACTTACGAGAAAGTAATGAATTACTCCCATAAGAGCAGGACACGTGCTACTTAAAGCAAAGTCAGTGCAATGTTAATGTCCATTACAACTTCAGTTTTAAGCATAATAAAATGTTGTACTGGTGCGGAGAGCTGCCTCCCAGGGAGGCCGATATACTGAGCTGCAGTTCACATCAGTCACTTTCTGGCTATACAGATAGGACATAAAGCTGGAGCTGAGAATTCGAGCTGCCAATTTTCAGCCTCCCCCCAAAAAATAGCTAAGAAAGAATACAATCTATTTGAAACTGTCTAACAATAAATCTAACAATACTGATATTTTGCAATTACATATACTGCAACGACAAAAAGAAAAAATTCTGATACATGTAATTCTTTTACTTACTGAGCCTGCCTAGTGGCTAGGCACTGTACATGAATTATCAAGTTTCCTTTTGGAGACTGAAGTTTAAATGTGAGAARCTTAAAAATAAATAGAAGTAACTTGAAAGTAGAAAATATTTCTTCTTTCCAGACTTCTTTGCCACACTTACTTCTCCCGCATAAGAGGATGCAACAAAAACGCTTTTCAAAGTACAACCAGGAAAACTTGCAGATAGACAGCTGTCTGCTCATAGGGACTGCTGAAARATGCACGGAAGGAAAACTCCGCTAATCTGCAGTAGTGTGAATTCATCTGGATTAGGAAACAAAACACATTTCCACTTGACTCAGTGCTGCTGCAAAGTGGATTACTGATTAGATCTGTAAACACCACCACACCACCGGATTAGACCAGCCACCGAGGAATAGGGCTTGACTACATGTAGTAAGTGGTTGTTCCAGGGTCATTTTCACTTAATTTGACACGAATGAGTTCTGACAGGAATGGGGTGGTTTATTTCTCTGCACCAGTGCTTTGCTACTGGGACCTGTAAAGCTTCTTGTGCTTGGGRAGAAACAAGCCTGGAACAAAGTCAGTCCCACTGCAGGCTGGAGGCTGACTAACCAGTTCGTTTGGCTCTTCCTGACTCCACGGTCTGCACAAGCACACAGCTGATCAACTAGGGACCGGCAGGGCAAATTACCTGTGTTAAARAAGTATAGTCTGATCTCTGTCCCATACACTAACTTGGACAAATACAGCTCTGTGCACGCTCTCTAGGGAGGAAGCAGGGGCAGCGGCAATTAGCAGCACTTCCTTGTGCTCCGAACCACTGTTAAGTCTCTTTCTCACAGGCTTCTGTCAAACATATTTAAACACAAAACCATCCCAATTACAACCTGGGGTAGTGATTCCCTCGGTGCTGCAGCACTTCACAACAAAAATCCCAGCCCTGAGAGGGGCTGCTAGAGAGTTACTTGTTTTCACACACCTAGCACAAATCTTTCCTTTGGGCATAAATCAATTTATTACTTGTGCTGCTCCTCTTTAAACCAGGGTCATTAACAGCCTGCGTCTGAAATGCACCCTCCCAACTGCGCCCCCAGCTCAGGGCTACGGGGAGGGGCAGGTCCCCGCCGCCTGCAGAGCCCCCGAAAGGCCGCATCCATCTGCTGCGCCCGCAGCC
>NW_028186756.1:1067739-1155604 GCF_003343005.1 Rhea americana
TAAAACTTGGTACTGCTGGAAGAAAACTCTCTCAAGCTTCTACCTTTTAGCTCTCTTGATATTCCAAAAGGTTATTTATGAACAAATCAAGGCCCCTTCTAATGCAACTGAGATTTTTTTTTCTATTTTATTTTCTATTGTATTTTTGAGACTTACTACACTTTTCATAAGCCTCCCTTAGATTATGAAAATGCAAATGCCTGTAACATATCTGAGCCAAAAAAAGCTTCCTTGGAAGAAAATGATTTTGTAAGAGGGCTCATTAGAAAACAAACCAGCCAACCAACCACACACCTGCACAATAAAAAATATCTTACTGCCTAGGTAATAGTCTCACATCCTACAGTTTGGAATTCTACTGATGTTAAAAAGTAAAATAAAATCACAGTTACCTAACAACCACAGTTATCACAGTGTTTCTAAGTTGCATTTTGCTCAAGGATAACCAAAAAGTAACAAATTGATATTTAAAGCTCTTTTAAAAAAGAATAGAGAAAATAGAATGGGGACGTTTCTGCCCCAGCGTATCAGGGTCTCTTCTGGAAAAACCTAAAAGCTAGGAGAGAGGCTTTGAGAAAAACAGGCCACCGTTCCTCCAGACTCTCACCCAGCAGACGGGAGCGCTCTCTGCTGCTGCGTGCGCGCAGGCCCAGCAAAGGTCGAGCCAACATCACACTCGCAAACGGGTCCCTGTTCCAGCCTACCGAGAAAACACGTCCTTTTCACTGAACGCAACGAGGGGAAACGAGCACAGAGCTCAAAGAGCAGCCGGAGCCTAGGGCGAAAGGGATATAGAAACCACAGGCAAAAAAAATAGCAGTAAATGCTGAAGACACTGTGATTCCATAACACCCAACTGCTGTACTCACCTAGAAAAGCCATGACAACTGAATTTCAGAGGGTACCAGAGGGCAGGTTAGGAGTAGGGAAAATCAGAGGCCTTCAAAGCATTCACAAGATTTCARAATACCCACACCTACAGGCAGGGGAGGAGGAAAAGGGGAATTGAGAAAACTTGCCAGTCCGCTGCAGCCCTAGGCCCCCGCCAGCACCACGCATCAGGAGCAGCCTGCCAGCACCGGGTCCTTCCCCCTCCTCTCTGTTCGAGGAAGCRACTCTGCAGCTGATTACCAGCTAATGTAATTGCTTCAATTACTCTGCTTCTGGGTGCGTGACCAGCACAGCTGCCGCTGCTCAGGCTTCTTTGCCCAGCACTTTTCCTGGCACCTCTTGCCTTGCTTTACTCTCTCCGTTACAGGCTGCCCGGTGAGCTGCCCAGGGCCTGAGCACCGATCCGCTCCGGTTGGGCCAGCRCAGCGCTGCCGCTGCCCCCGCCAGCGGCTGGCACGCAGAGCGGCTCTGCAGACTGCGCCACGGAGAGCCCCGCAAACACGGCCGAGCAGCCAAAGGTCGCAGCGCGACGCCCRGCTCTTTTCCAGCTTTATTTCCTGGAAGCGAACTTTCCCAAGTTTATGGAAGATCCTGCCTGCGCACCCCCGGGAGCCTGCCAAGGCACCTCGGCTCGGGCGCCGCTGCGGCGGAGCTGGGCCCGCGGGGCTCAGTGCCCGGGCGCACACCCGTCAGGACCGCTCAGCTGCTTTCCACGGGGCTGCTTTTTTCCTGCTGCATCTTTCAGACAGAATTATTTTATCCCTTCTAGTGCAAACGTGAGCATCTGACTGAAACGTGGCACTGTTAGGAGGAGAATTAGCTGTTTCAAGCACAAGCKCTTTCCTCCCTGTTCAGGGGGAGGAGAGGGAGAGCAATACAGCCTGCATTTCCGCAGCATCAGACAGCAGTACAGGGGTAACAGGAAGGAGCAGCGGAGCCCCCMGGCTGCAAGGCTGAGTGGTTAGCAGCAGCCTTGAGCAGAGGGCTCCGTCCCTGCATTTCTTGCATGAACTATTCGAGCACAACCCTTCCACCCACCTCTACGCAGAGCGTGGCAGGGGCCTGACGCTGCCGAAAGCCAGTGCCAAAGAGGGGAGGACAGGACGGCACGGCACAGCAGGCCTGGCCCCACTGCACACGGGTGCAGACGAGCTGGCTACAGTTTGGGGCCGGTCTCTGTCCTTGCTCCACCACCTGAACTGCAACTGCTCCCAGGAGCACACGCCAGCGCAGCCACGCTGCTGCCAAGGCCATGTCTATTTATCATCCCACTGTTTGCTTACGTAGGTTGTTCTTGTGCCTCGGCTTGTACCGTGCTCAAGGCTTATCCTGGGGCAAGGGCTGTCCTTTAACTCTTTGGCTTGATTTGTACTGCTTTCCTACAACACACATCCATGCTACTGAACACCTGGAGAACTCCCTCATCAGTCACCTTCAGATCTCAAGTTTAAGGTCTTCCTCTTTACAATCAACTTGAATTCTATCTTGTCTGACCACAGCGCTATTACTGCAGGCAGCATTTCCAATAATTAAAAGCAACACTATTACGGCTGTATTAGCCACCCTTCTATCTCTTTAAAGCATGGATAGTTATACCCAAGTATAATAGATTAGRCGGGTCAAGTCTCAAATTTGTTAGGGAGTATTTTGGCTTAAGTGGAAGCATTACAAAAATGAAGTGGAAGCTGTTCCCGTGAGGAAAGTCTCAGTAATTCATCTAAGTACTACAGCTTGGCTGATGCACAGTAAGTTTTAAAGCCACCAATAACTTCTTTTCATGAATGCAGAAACGTAATGCCAAGAATATCTTAGTACAATTTAAATCTTATGCATGCAAACAAGATACAGGATATACACTTTCTAAAAAGCCTAGTCAGGCAAAGAGGTTATTTTGGATGTTCTTGACATGCTTGCCATAATAGTCTTATCATTTTTTTTCTCCAGATAAAGTTTAATGATTAACTTTAAGGACCACATACATTCACTAGGAACGCTGCACTACACAGTCCAATTCCTTTAACATTATGATTTTATCTATACTGAACAGAAAGAAACAGAAGTTTGATGTTAACTTCACAGATTTTGATGTTACAGACTTAAATTTCCTCTACAATGCTCACACAGTTTTTCTCTAATAGCAAAACAGGCTCAAGTTTTTACATTTGGTCACTACTGCACTTCCTATCGCTAGTAAAACTCTGCAGAGATTCACTACAAACTAGATAGCTAAGAAAATGAGTTAAAAAAAAATCCTTGAGGGGACTGGCACTTCTCAAGCCAGCTTTGTCATTGTAGAAAATTACTGCAAAATCCACATGCCAKATTACTTAGTATCATTAGACACCAAACAGTATCTTGCGAAGGGCTAGACATTTCAATTATTAAAAAAAAGTGTGGAGGGGATGGGGGGAATCAAGCTTCAGAAACAGTTTCAATGCATGTATATACAACAGTACTAATGCTAGCATTAAATCAATGGAAGGCATGTTAAATCTTTGGCTTACCATAAATATTAGTAGTTAGAATTGTGTGAAAAAAGGATGAAAAACCAACCAGTTGCCAGTATTCTTAAAATCTCTTATCAAGCAGCTATACAACAGTGAGCCTCCATCTGCAAGGATTCAGGCAATATGACTCTGGTACAATGCAATAAATTGCTAGCTTCAACCTAGACTTTGTGAAAAGCTCTAAGTAAATAGATCTATTTCTATATTTTAAGACACAGAAGCTGACTGTCCAGCAAACTTTTGTACTAGGATAACTAAAACATTGTATCAACCACGCTACATTTTCCGTGAGGACTTCCTCCAATACAATCAGAATTATGCTAATCACATTTTCCCCCTATAAGGAAGAGGGAATCACTATGCACATCTGTAGCCTTTTATTTAATTCTCATCCCAGTGATTAATGTCTCTTTCTGTTTGAACATTGTCCATCATCAGGATACCACAGGCTCTATTAGCCTACAAAACTCAAGAACTGTGGTGCTAACTGGTACTGTGCAACTCAGCGAGGTTGAATAAAAATAGGGGAAGGACTGTTCCAGTTTTCTGAGTACAACAGAGATTTGCACACTTTAAAGCTTTGGATGCTGAAGTGTGTACCTACTGTTTTATTTGATATCAACTGGTTACTAACCACTTTGCAGTGCTCCATCCTACAGGCAGCTTTGAAAGCTGGTTGTGGCTGACCCTCGGTCAAAGTGTCCAAGAAACACTGACTAACCACCTACCTTCACAGTCCTTCTGCTTCTCCTTCCCCCCAAACATGCAAAGTGTGTGCAAGATACTGTATTTCAGTCTTGCCTTAAAAAAGGCTGCCCTTGTGTAAAAGTTCAGCTTTCACTGCACAATTCACAAGTAAGAAAAGCACAAAACCACCTTACAAGTAATGTTAGCCTCTATATTAACAAAACGTCTAATTCCAGTTTTCTGTTGTTCTATCTGTACCTTTCAGTATCTGAAAGAATCCTGAGGTTTTGGTCAATTGCAGTAATCTGTGATTTACATCAACCCATTTATCTTCAAAGCCTTATCATTACAGTTCAATCAGACCTTTAAATAATAGCATTATGCATTAACTTCAGTTTACACTGGATAAATACCATATATACAGATATGCTTAAATATAGTATACTTCTACAAATACATAAATAAACAGTAGGAGTTTGGCTGTAGCTATCTGTTTGTTCAGTTTAGACATTTCCAATAGTCACTGTTTCCAGGAGATATTTTTTCCAGAAGTCTGTTAGAGGAATGTAGGCTTCAAATATGAACAGAAAGTTTCTGGTTTCGAGAAGATGTGGAGTGCAAAGGTAAGTAATAATATTCCCAGATTAAGGGCTGAAAGACATACAAAAATCTGCCCGCACATATCAGACCACAAACCTCACAATCATCTACTGTATGTCATAAAGATAGACAGTGTTGATTTATTTTTACCTGTATTTACAGCTCATTATACTTTTGAGGTGTGGTAAGATTGCAATACTGAAATGCAACACTGTTTTTGCACCAATACTGTTATAAGGCACCTGTGTTACTAACGCAGGGCAAGATCGCAGTTTAGTCTACCCAGTTCATTCAATCATTGGACACAATAGATTAATTTGTATTATTAAGCTCAACTTTCAAAAAGACTAACTCAGTATTAATGACCTAGCTTCTTTTCCATAAGGATCAGGACAGAAAAGCTTGTTTAGAAACACTTACTGTTTCTTTTTTCAACACACCAGGAATATTGCAAGAGCAATTTCAGGATTCACTCTCACCATACATGCAAAGATAACTTGTGTTTTGCTCCCTAACTGTGATTTCTTTTCCCTAGCACTACTGATCCTTTACACTGCATCAGCAGTCAGAGCCTTGCTCAGGCTAATTCCAAAAAAACTGATTTCTTGCTAAGCCTCACTCAATTTTACAGCTTCAAATACAGTAAGAACTTTACAATATACTCATCATTAAATGTTTCTAGAAGTGAAAATCCACACAGATGTTTACTTTCCGTTCAGCATCTTTTCATTGCCAGTAGCTAAAAAACATCTCCATTTGTGTAAGTAATCATTACTCATTTGACATTTTGTGCAGCAAAATAAAGTAAATAAAGCATCAAAGTTACCATGTTAACCACCCCTCATTTGAGTTTTTCATTTCTTTTTAGAAGAGAAACAGCAGAGGCACAACAATCTGTTCTCAGTGAAAATATTTACAATTCAAGGATTTGGCACAAGTTGCGTTTGAGTTCATCCACATATTTGTTGGGACAGCAGTCTAAACTTCAGTAAATTTTAGATGACTGAAATGTAACATTTGAGACTTTTACTCTAGCCAGTTCAACACTATTTACAAGTTCACTGTGCTCTTAGTGAGGCATCTGCTGTGGGATTACTCACTATTCCAAATATGTTCTTCTCACTGAAGCAATGAGAACACACAATTCACAGCTAGAACACAAGTAGTAAAGATGGGAAAGCCACAGGTCATTTGCTGTACTTTTAATACTGTAGAAATAAACTACGAAAACTTCTAAAAAAATAAATAAAGTAGAAGATCTTTTATATATGTGTGTGTATATATATATATATATATATATTTATATATATATATATATATGAAACTTACAAGAGGTCTTCAACAGTTTTAAAAACTTACAAAATACATTCAAGTGTGGAAAGTCACTTTACTGATAAAACAGCATTTCTTTATAACTTGTTTTCCCATCAAATAAGATACCAATGCATAAGCATATCAAAAGCGCCATTCAGTCACATCATCAGAACATATCACTTTTCTTCACTCCAAGAACCAGCACAAGTATTTTAAGTCAATTTAACTGTAGTATTCCAGACGAGCAAAGCAACATAAAAGAAGTGATTAATACAGACAATACTGGGAATAAATGCACAAAACAGAAGATCTACCAAGCCTTCAGTAGCCACAAGCTGGTACTCAAAAGTGCTTAGCTCTTCAGCTGGCTTTGTTTCACTGCTCTGCTGTATGCTAGTAATTGGGTATCAAAGAGTAGAAAACAGCAGTTTTAACTCCTGGTCACAGTTTAGAGAATAAACATGTTCAACTTATAAGTGGCCAATGTAAATTTAAGATATTACAGCACAGTCAGCAGCAGGGAACATTAAACCAGCCTCAATAATTTTGCAGTGAATCAACCGAATAAAAAGTATTTGCAGGTTCTCTTCTGCAGACTTCACCATGGAAGGGTTAACAAGCAGCACAGAGCACCTAACTTCTCCAGCTAGCCTGGAAGAGAACTTTTGTCTGCACCATTTTACACTCAGCTGTAAAATCATTGATTAAATTTAGTAGATGTAATACCAATGTGTATGGAGCATACTAACCAATATGCTCCATAAAAACACTTTGGGAAACAGTTATAAAGAGCAACACCTAATTATGGGAGCACTAGAGCACTGGAACAAGATGAGAAAAATGGGCAGCATATGACTAATATTTCTGCCTGGACAGAAGTAATTAGTCTCTAATCAATCATAACCTCCCCCCCTCCAAACAAAAAAAAAATCCTGGTGTACTTTTTGAATAGCATGAAAATAAGTGATAGGAATAACATTTGACTGCAACATTGCCACAGATATTCTAAACCTTCTACTCAGGCTAGAAAAAGCTTAATAACCACTATACAAATAGAAATTTAGAGCAAACCAGCCAATAAACATTTATTCCCATAACAAGCTTATCAGGAACAGGTAAGCATGTGTGTTCTGGTGACTGTCTTCAAAATTCAACAGCAAAATATTATAGTTGCACCCTTTACTACATTTTAAGAGTCAAAATCTACTTCATGTGTGCACCATGACCTGATGCCTGCAAAGCAGGTCTGTAATACTACTTCTGTAAGCAACAACAAATTTAAAAGAAGCATACCACATCAGTGACACAGTTCAACAGTGCTGTATCAGTAACTGGCAAATTGAAAGTTAAGCTTTCTTTTAAAACTTGTACAAGAAATACAATTATATGAGCATCCCATACTATGTTAAGACAAACTGCAATTAAATATGCCAACCTTTTTTTCATCACATACAGAAGTAACAATGTATTTACAGTATTCACAATTTTCAAAGAATTTTGGACTTCTTACATTGTTTTGCAACAATTCATATTCTTCAAGTTGAAAAATAGTTACACAGTAGCTTTAGGCACTATGTAGAACATAAAACAGCTTCTGTAATAAGTCAGGTTACTAATTCTAACTCATGTAAAGACGAGAGTGCCTTAAAAGGAAATAAAACCACCCATTTCACCTATATATCTTGTTATCCCACTATTTGTGGGATAACATCACATAATCTACAGATGTTTTATGCAAGTTAGATAATGTTTATTTTCACAGTTTTCCAATTTAAGAAATAAAAACTACGGAGCTGCAGTCCTAACTCCTTTGTGTATTCAGGTTGCTGCTGTCATTACAACAATATTAAGATCAGAGCCACAAGTTCCTCTCATATGTGTTTTCAGTTACAAGCAAGTGTAATCTATATAACTCAGCTTTAATTTTTTGCCCAGCTTAAAATAAACATACCACTTGGAAATGAAACATGCTAATATTCGGATTTACTCCAAGTTCCCAGGTTAAGATGAGCAATCTTCTAACCTGTAGTGCTGAAAACTACTTTAAAGTAGTTTAAATGGTTTTAACTTTAAAGCAAGATTAAAAAAAATTAAAGGTAATATTCAAAATAAAAACATGAAAATTACAGTTGAATTCTGCATGAGAGAAAATTATTATTTCTGTTCAGAGTGTTTCTCCATCCAAGTTCACAATAATAAAAGCACCTGCTCCAATTAACAGTACTGAAGAGAAAACTGAAGGCCTCACAGCAATACACACTTTCAGTGCCACTTTTTTATTGCAGCGTTTCCTGAAAAGACAATACGGATCAAAAATTTGCAGTGCTGCTTTTTTAATAGAATGTTTCCTGAAAAGAAGAGCGATTTAGAACTTCATTGAAGATGTGAAAATATAGTCCATCCTCTATAGCAACCCAATTAACAGTTAAAGCAGACAGAAATGTTGTTAACTGATTTCTTATGCTGCAAGACTTCAAAAGAAAGATAATCATTTTGAAGTCCTTTACATGCATTTAGCAGAGCTGCTGGCATAAGAGCTCTGAATAATTCAATATTCCCTACATATAAATCAATGTATATTAACCACAGCCAAATTCTAAGAAGGTTAAGTCAAAAGGAAACCTGAAGCATATTTAATCCTTCCATTTTTTTCATACCAAGGAAGGTAACATTAGCTTTTCAACAGATAACTTAGGAGAGATAACACACTCAGGAGCTAAATTTGCTACTTTCACAAACAGCAGTAACTTTGTAAATCCTTCCTAGCCTCTTACAACCAACTGAAAAGTAACTGACAGTTCTACACACACACTACAAACATCATCTTCAAAAAAGGGATGATGCTACTGTAAAAACAGATCTTTTCAAGTTGAAGCAATTACATGTTTGGTCAGAACTGTACATTTAGAGGAGTCTGAGTTCAAATAGTAGAGTTTCAGCATTTAATATTACATACAAAAAGTCTGTAAGTGGCAGCATTGCTGCATGTAAGGCATTTTAGGAATGATACCAACATAGCTTATTGCCTTCAGCATTTCAATAGGTTCAACTAACATCAGCAACCTCTTACATTTTAAGATTGTTAACTACTAAAACCATGGCCATCGAGATCAACGCAGAGATGTCTGCAGAGCTTCCGTAACGACGATACAACAGGAAGAGCGAACCTTTCCCAGGCTTGTAGAACGACTGTCCATACAGCTAACTCCAATATGCCAAAGGAAAGAGGTCACTTTCCATAGCCAGTTCTCACTAACTGGCCCAGTCCTGAAAGCGGAAACAGTCACTTGCAATCTTCCACACTGTGTTGGTAGGTGTGGCTTGTGCTGTCAGCAAGAAGTTCTGATTGAAGTAGCGCTGTTTGTTGCCATCAAATTTTACTGTCCCGCATGTCACCACGAGGACTGTCGTCTGGCTTTGAGTAGCTTGCTCTTCACAAGGAGAAAAAGTATATAAAAAAACCCCAACAACCCAAGCAAAGACTAATAGCTAAAGAAGTAGGAAATGTACATGAAAGTTCCCTTTAATCTACTTATTTTAGTTATATACTAACACACAGTTAATACACACATGAAAAATACAGTTTTACTGCATCATTTCTACACAGACAATCGTTTATTCATTTGTAAACACTGCTTTTTAGTATTTAGTGCTTTTGTATTTTCAACACATGCTGCTCATTCTAGAGTATTATGAAAAGCCCCTGGAGGTTTTTTTTGGAATAAGTTCTTATCATTCAATATATTTAGCAAGTTGTATATTTTTTTTTCTATTAGATAGTGCACTCTTTCCACAGCAGAGCAAAGCAAACAAGCTTGACCACAGTTTTTTTTTCCTTTTTTCCTTTATATTCCCCAAAGGTTTAATAGAAGTCATTTATTAACTTCTCAATTATGTAAACATTTATCTGGAAAGAATTTAGCAAGTATTTTAGCTATTTTAGATATTAAGAGAAATCAGCATACAGAAAGTTAATGATTTGTTCCACATTACACTGCAGGTCAGTATCAGAAGCTGTACTAGAGGTCTCTTGACTCTCAGGCCTTGTGAAGGACAATGAAAAAGTGTGGCTTGTCAAGTTACAATACATGAAAATGTCACATCTGAGTCTTAAAACAGTATCTGAGACCACATCTGGTCTTAATAAGAAATTTGCTTGAGGAATTTTCCTAGACAGGTGAAAAAGCATGCTGCATCTTTTGATTTATGTTTTATTTATGCACAGCTTTACATTTCAACCTAATTTTGTATTTTATATAAGTATCCCTGAAGAGAAATATTGAGCGCTATTATAGTTGCTGTTCACTTTCTCCAGTCACAAAGGAAATTAAAAAAAACAAACTAAATTTATATAATAACCTTACCATGAACAGGTTGGCAGTCCAGTACATTAACCTGGAATTCACTCGATGGCAACATTTCAAAAAATTCATTCAATGCTTCTTGCCCAGACACTGCATTACCGTTCCAGACTAACGTTGCTTTGTCCAAATAGAGTCTAGTCAAAACCTGTGGGATTATGAACATACATATTTGAGGGAAACATATGCAAACATATAATGCACAACACCAGCATTCAAAGAACAGTTTTGTGTTACTAATTTCTTCTGTACCTTAAATAGCAGCCTCCTCAAATATCATAATTAGTGCCCCTGACTAAAGAGTCAAACTAGTAACTGAAACATGTTTTATTACTTAGCATAGTGATTAACATGCCTCCGAATTATACACTGATGAGATTCCCTTCACAAATCCAGTGACAGAGCTGTACTACTTGCTAACAGAAGGATACTGCTGCCTTTCCGTATGTTCATCCCTAGATTTTTGCGTGTGTGTGTGTGTGTGTGTGTGTGTGTATATGCCTGTGTGTGTGTAACACATTGCTGAGCCAAGAAAGTCTGATTTCAGGTAAAAAATAAAAGGTGAACAAGACCAGAAACAGTGGAAACTTACAAGAGGACAGATCTGCAGCAGCAAACTAGAATCTTCCCAATATTTCCTAAGGTGTGAACAATTGAGAAACTGCATAACTCTCTCTCAAGCTGTTGTTACACCTCTGCCTAACCTGCTTATGCACAGTGTGACTAAGGAGTAACATCCAACTGCTGACTTTCATATAATCTTGAATTTATTAAATTACAGCTATAATATATTAAAAATTCCACAGAACAGTCGATTTGCATAGCTGTCATCTGGTGCGCTAGTATTTGCTATGTGATACCAGATCAGTGTGGTCCATTAAGACTTTCTAAGTGAGACAGAACTCTTTCCACTTTATCCTCCGGCACTTCTAAAGACTTACAGACTCTTTACTGTAATAGAAGGGAGAACTACTAGTAAAAAAAGGTTTGGCCAAAAAAAGGCTAAAAAATAAGCTTGGAGACAAATAAAGCAAGTTTTATCTGCTCACACTGACCAAATTCTGTACCTTCAGAAGGCAACTGGACATAAACTAAAATATTACTGTGAATAGATCTGAGGCATTTTCTAAAAGGGTCCTTTCTACAACAATGCTGCACAAAGAATTCTCTACAGAGCATGTCTAAGACTTAAACAGGGATCTCAACTTTGCTAGTACAGTAGGTAAGAACCAACTTCCAGATGCTTCCAAGCCAACAGTAACTAGAAAAGCAAGGAAAAATGCAGGAGAAGGTGCAATTTTGAATATTGTCAGAATATCTACATACCCTTCTTCTTTTGTCCATTGTCTCATAATAAATGTTGACAAACTCTTCAGCAGCTCTACAAGCTTGATCCACATAGGTTTTGAAATCCTGGAGAGGAAAAAAAAACATACAAACCACTACATATGTTAAGTAGTTTTATGCAACTAGTCATCTAAGCAGTTTTTCCAGCTAGCGAATGACCTTTTTGTAGCTCGCCAGAGTCACCATCTTTTCCATCTTCACTAAAAGATAGTATCAAACAATGTTGAAAAAGATTTCAAATTCCTCTGCCCCTGCTGGAGACACCAGCTTTCAGCAACCAGCCAGTTTTAGGATTAATTTTTGAATGCTGATTTTTTTTTACTGTGTTTGTATTAGAATTATTCTGTTGACGCAATAGTTATGCTGTTCTGAAATAAAGCTTTAAGGAAACAAGTTTTATTCAAGCTATTTCTGAACAGTATCAAGAAGCCTATCACACTGTCACCATAGTCTTTTTTTTTAATACCTTAACATAAAGAGACACTCAACATACACCTGTATCAGTTGTTCCAGTGCTATACCTAAAAGTGAAAAACAAATACTTTTCCTTACATTTCATTATTTTCCTTATAACTTTCCACTTTGTTATTTGTTCAGTTTTGCCCTTGATCTCTTACAAATCCTGAACTGTGACATCTTGGAAAGCAGTGATTCTGAATTTCCTCTCACAGACATATAACTTTGCATTTGGTTCTATTACAACACTTTAAAACATAATCAGTTATCATTATTCTACTTCAGCATTATATTCTCAATATTTACAATTCAATCAGTATTCACAATTTAACTATTTACATTTTCTTGGCAGTTTTTAAATGAATACAGTGGTTAGACTACCACTAACTCCTACAGTATTTCTACAAAAAACACTCCTATTCAAAGAAACTTCCATACTGCAAAACAACCAGCCTGTCAAATAATCACCACCTACTCCATAAAGACATATATTTTCCTGTTAATTGCATACAATTATTTTGATCTCTCTCCGTAAGGACACGAACGTGCTCTTCATCTTTGTATCTCCTGTAACAACTTCTGACCCCACTGGCCAATTCCAAGCAAGTATGATGAAGCAGCCTTAAAGACACTGTATTCCAGCAAGTTCCAAGAGTAACTCTTCAGCACCAGGAGACAGAGGATTAATCTGGCCTAACAGAATGGCCATTGTAACTCAGCTTGTTACTTATTTAGACTACATCTCTGTTACCTGGCCACCAGCATGCATACCCCTGCATGCATGTGCGTGCACACACACACACGCACACAATTTCTAACCAGCAAACACATTGCCTGTTACCTGGCTGAACAGACAGATCATGTCTGAGGGACAACATAAGAGAAACCCTAAAAAGAGACCAAAATGAGCTACTAGGTAACCAGCTTTGTTAGTTTTGCCACTCAGGACAACTTCCCTTTAACCATAGCACTGAATTTATTTGAAAACTCAGAGTACAATTCAGGTTGGACAAAAGGTTGGAGATCATCTGGTCCAAAGCCCTGCTCAAAGCTCGATCTACCTTAAAGCTAGATGGGATTACTTTTGCAGTTCGAGCTGGTTGCTGAGGGCTGTATCTCTGGTCAAGTTTGGAACATCTCTAAGGATAGAGATGTCACAAGCTCTTCGGTCACCTATCTGAATGTTTTAACCACCTCTCTGGGTAATTTCCCCCCTCCCCCCCAGCAGTCAATAGGAATTCAACGCTTTTCTCCGGTAAAATCGAAGGCTCCGCTGCCAGCCCCGTGCAGCGTGCTCGCTACGCCAGCCCCCAAGGAAAGCACCCGCCGGGGGTTCGCTCACGGCCCCGCTCCGCGCACGGAGGCGCCGGCGAGGGGACGCGCCGGAGGCTGCGAGTCCACCCGGGCTGGATGAGCCTCGCGGGCAGCAGGCCGAGGGGCCGCGAGGCTGCGCTAAGCGGGAGCCTCGCGGCCGCTCTCCGCGCCTCGGCTGCCTCGGCGGCGCGGGGCACTCACCACGGAGGCGGCCATGCGGAGGGGAGGKGAGGCGAGGAGGCGGCGGCAGCGACCCCTCCGCGGCGGCGAGGCGGGCGGCGAGGCGGGCGGGCGGGCGAGAGCGCCGGATGTGCGCCGCGCTCAACGGCCCGGCTCTTCCGGCCGCGCGCCGGTGCCGCGCGAAATGGCCGCCGGCAGGGCGCAGTGGCTCGGCGCGGCGCGGCGGCCCCGCTGGCGGCCATTTCGCGCGGCGCTGGCGGCGTCCGCGTGCGCCTGCTTCGCCCCGGAAGCCGCTTCCTGCAGCGCTGGCGCCTCAGCGACACCACGGCCTGCAGACCGCGCCGGTGGAAAGGGAGACAAAAGCCGGGGCGCCAGCTGTGCTCTTCGGACGAGCGCCGGCACTGCCGCTGTTCCGCTCGCCAGCACCCCGACCCTCTTGCCTTCTTGTTTTTTTCTTTACTTGTTGTTACATCGCGTTCTCTGTATTTTGCTTTTCAACCCCTTTACACCGCGGAGGAGCGACCGTTGGCCCGGAAGCGCCGGGTGCTGCGGCGCCCGTGCGCTGCGCCACGGCGGACGCGCGCCCCGCAGCGCCTCCGTGCCCGCCGCTTGGCTCCGTACGGAGCCCCGCGCGGCCGCGGGACGCTGATGGCCCTGCCCGGCCCTGCCCTGCCCCGTCCGCAAACGTGGCGACGTTCCCAGCTGCTTCCCCAGCGCGGAAGCTGGAGAGCTGGGGGAGAGGCACGTCAGACACGTTGGCTGCTGCGCTTGTTTTAAAGAGTTCAAGAGCAGAGCAGTTTAGGGTTGTTCGTCTTAAAACCTGGAGGTGATAAATGGAGGTACGAATTAGGACCAGGGAATTTAGACCARTATAATTTGCTCTTCTTCTTTTGTCACTTGTGATCTTAAAATTCACAGCTTCTTAAATGCAAGAGACAATGTATTTCACTCTCACAGATTTCACACTTACTAGCTGTTGTTTTCCTTTTAGAGTGGTTGCACATTAACCTTTTTTTCAGGGACAGTGCCTGGGGAAGCAGCCGCTGCCCTCCTTGCTGTAGTGGCACACCTGTTCATGGAACTGGCAAACTGATTCCCATTTACTTTACTGCATAATTTTTCGGAAGATCAATTCACCAGTCTGGTTCAGTGCACAACTCCAAGACAGAGAGGGTGACAGAAAGACAGGAATAGGCAAGGTTGAAAGAGGAGTATGGAGTCTACTTCAGTCAACCTAAAGCTCAGCATTGGTCCAAATTTTATCTCAGTAAATGCCATTTCAAACATTTGCTAGCAAGTCAAGGAACACTTTGTATAGTTTATTTAGGAAGTTTGTTTTCATAAACCCAAGTTTGCACTACATAAATACTAGCTTGTTAAAATTCTAGTCCAAAACCATCTGTTCTTCAAGAGCTTAGCACTAAATTGTTGTCCCTTTGGGGGATATAGATAGATACCTRTGCAAGCCAGAAAGACCTATTTTCTATACATGGGCTCATTAAACATRTTTTCCTTTTGACCATTTCTAAGGAAGTGACTCCACTTTAATCACTTCTAGCTCATGGTTTGGGAATTTACTGGCTGCTTGACAGACTGCAAGAAAAAGGCTGGCTTCTTTCTACCCCAAAACCTGTATGTAAGTAGGCCAGACAGTCATAACACAAACATTGCACATTGTGCACTTTGGCAATACGGTGATTCAAGCTTAACATACAGCACAGTGATCGCCTRCTAAACTCAGTGTACTATCCTACCGATGACAGCAAAACTGTTTGCTTAGGCCTGGTTTGAGTTCTGGCAGCTTCTGACCTACCTATGCAGCTGTAATGCCTTCAGGCTGTTACCTGCTCTCTGCCCTGAAGTATTTAAACTTGATTGTTCTGAGAAGTGTCTATCTCAAAGATTCTGATGGGTTATATAACAATGTGTGTGTGTATTGCTGTATCATGACAAACTCCAGAAATAATTTAATGCATTCCATCTGGCAAAACACAATGGACCATAAATGCCTACATTAAAAGGAAGCAAAGGCACTGTTACGTGTTATACTTTTGCACAGAAATACAGAGTGTGCATATTTCCCATAGGTGTTTCTGAGCAAGGGACACTGAAAAATACTTGTCTTTATAWTTTTTTACAAAGGCTGCACAACTTTCTTGGTCTGCACACTTAACAAGCACACCTAGCAATCAAAGCATTAACAGTTCATTCACAGTAGGATGCAAGTTTCTGCATATATTTTCTGAAAATTCCTGTTTCACAGACTGGACTAACAGTGAAACAGATGCATCAAACTGAACATATCTTTATATTGGTGTCAGTATATCTGTACCTTGGATCAATGTAGCTTTTCAAACTTAGTTTGATTGTTTAATGAGACTCATCCTTTGAGCTATTATTATCAGAAACTGTTGTATGGTAGTTGTYACCTATGTTCATAATTTAGGTGACCGAATTACCTAAAGACTGACAAACATATCAGCTACTCTGCTGAGCTAAGTACTATGGGGCTCACAGACAGATAATCCTTACCTCAAATAGCTTATAGTCATGGTTAATGCAGCAAGCAGCAGAAAAAAGGAAGTAGGCAGAAAGACGATAGAACGCTGATAAAAGCTTGTTTTTGCAAATACTAGCTATATACACAGAAGAACCCATACCTATGTAGCAACCTCATTACATACATTGTACTGTGCCCTCTGTCATAAAAACCCCCTTCTGTATTAGCATTTCTAGCTCAGCCTCAGTATTAGAATGAAGTGCCTAACAGACATTCAGTGTCAACYTCATTTTGACAGCATAGTCAGCAACACATGACTAGTTTCTATTAGCAGTTAAAATAGCTTACGAGAGCTGGAACAGAACAGCAGCCTCAGGAAACATCATTTTAAATCAATTCAAGGTTACAAGCAAAGCCATTTTTTACTTGCTTGAGTTTACTGTCTTGGAGTGACCGGGCATTGGGGGAAAAAAAAGAGAAACCAGACCTGTAGTTTTATACTATTTGTAAAATGCACAGGGGTGAGCAGGCAATTAGTTATGTGCAGATCTCATTTTACTTTTCTTTGTGTAGGACAGTCTGGTGGAGATGGTATTATTCACATCAGTTTATGTGAAAACAATATATAGAGAAATACAAGAGAATGGCATTTCTTCCCTTTGCATCTAAAACTTCGCTATTGTGAAGGCCTGAAAATATTCAAGTACAGAATAGCCTGAATCACAACAGAACTTACATGGCTATATTGTGGCACTTAATTATATTATTCAGTATTTTTTTCATACTTTTTGTAACCTTAGTATTAGCATTGTGAAGTAACATTGATCTTGTCCTGGGAGAGAGTTTGGAAATTGGATGGCCTCTTTGCAGTTCCAGCCATATAAAGTAATTCACTAGTGTTTTTATTAAAAAGAAGAAGTGAGTTTGGGTATTTCAACATCTTCCAAAGAGTTGTGAAAAAGTTCAAGAAGTCTTACTGTACAAGTGGTTAATGCCATTTAAATCATCTACATGTTAATTTGTGAATGCAAACAAGGACAAAGATGCCTTATAAACCCTGGCAAATAACTGGAGTGGAGAATTGCACACGTTACCATAATAATTGCACTTGCTATCACAGACCACATGGTCATCTATGTCCTGTATCATACTGTGTCTGGAAGACTGTGAATGTAAAACTAGAATGTCAGTGTATGAGCACTTAGCCCTTAAGTTTCTATCTCTTTTAGAACTCTTAAGTGCTTTTGTCATGTGCAATTATTTTCCATGGCTGCTCTTATTCCTGGGAGTGACTTTCCACAGAAGTCTCCAGGCTGCAGTGCCAGCAAGGAGCCAGCAGAGGGGAGAATGAACAAAGATCCAGCACTCCCATTAAAGGGACAGAGCCAGGCAATTGCAAAAAGTAATTTGCTCTGTTTCCTGGAACAGGTTGTCTGTAAGGCCGGCTAATTAAACTTCTATAACACTGTGAATAATAGGAAAAGACATGAATTCAAAGGAATCTGCAGTCCATTTGGTACTGGAATAGTCTGTTTATGACTCAGACCACATTCCAGAAGACCATCTTGTGGCCAAAAAGTGTCTGTTGTTTTAATAAGAACTATAAAATCAAGTTTAATAAAATCACCATTTGGAGAAATACATAATGTATTAGTGAGGCAACCACATTCCTCCAGGACCCAAATCCCTCAACACACATACTGATGCATAAAATAAAAATGGCTAAGAAGGGCTGCGATTTCATTATACGGATGTGCTCAACAGAATAGGTTAGAGATATTTCTTTATTCTGTTGGTACAGTTCTTGTCTATTCAAACTCCTACACACTAAGGTATCAGAAACRTAAACCTCTCAGGTTTCTCCTTTTCCTGTGTATGAGAATGTATTTCACCGTGTTACCTCAGAGGACCATTACAGAAGCACTAAGGAACATGATGAAGCATCATTCTCAGCAGTAGCTTGCAGCAGAGGGAAGCCTCCTTAGCAGGGCTCTTCCCCCGATATGATCTCTTTCCTGCCACTGCCACATCACTGCTTGCAGCACTGTGCTGTGGTCTGTTTGCACTTCCATGTATGCTACACACCTGGTGCACCTGCTCCAGCCTGTGTGATGATGGAGCAATAGTGAAGCTGTGTCACTACAATGCATAAACACAAGACCTAACTACAGGGGAGATTACACAAGGATGAACTACTTGAGTCCCGTATCTAAGGCACAAAACTCAAGAGGTGTGAAAATAATTAACAAAGATGATGTGGAGCTGACTGTGAAGAAATCACATACTGGAGGTGATAAACACTCTAGGAATGGAAAGCTGCATCTGTGATAGGGCTGCTGGGGAGAGGATTAAGTTTGGGTCAGGCTGTATGAGGCTATGCCCTTTAGTATGCTGAATAACATCCAGCAATGTTARCTGTATACTAATTCATCATTGCTGTGAAGAAGTTGTATTACCAAGAAACAACATATCCTGCTGAATTAACAATTACACAGTGAAGATKCCTTAATACGAAGGTTAAAAAATCCTTCCATTTAAAATCTTACCCTCCTTAGGCTAAGGAAAGTTAAATGAAAGAGTTAAATCTGACTTCTGCTTTGTTTTCCAATATATACATAGTTCTGTGCTTCTTTGTTAGATAGCCTCAAGCCTCTCATTCTGTCACTATATCACCATATTATTTATTTGCCTCAAATTAATTGAAGTACCTCATAATACCGCTCTCATATAAAGAAGAGGTATCATCAGTTTCCAAATAAAAATCAAAACACTGAAATGATACATGATTTGTTCAAGGTCACAATGGAAGACAATTGTGGAGACTGAAACTGTGGTTCTAACCTTTTACCKTCCATGCATAAATGTTCTGAGCAGTAGATGCTGTCTATCTTGACTTCAGTAAGGCTTTTGACATTGTTTCCCATAACATCCTCACAGGTAAGCTCAGGAAGTGCAGGCTAGATGAGTGGACTRTGAGATAGACTGAGAACTGGCTGAAAGGCAGAGCTCAGAGGCTAGTGCGCAGTGATGCAAAATCTAGTTGGAGGCCTGTAGCTAGCAGTGTACCCCAGGGGACAATACTTGGTGCAGTATTTTTCAACTTACTCATCAATGACCAGCATGAAGGAGTGCACCCTCAGCAAGTTTGCAAATGTTACACTACAGGGAGGAGTGGCTGATACACCAGAGGGCTGTGCTGCCATTCAGAGGGACCTCAACAGGCTGGAGAGATAGGCAGAGGGGAACCTCCTGAAATTCAATAAAGGGAAGTGCAAAGTCTTGCACCTAGAGAGGAATAACCTCATGCACCAACACCAGCTAGAAAGCAGCTCTGYGGAGAAGGACCTGAGAGTCCTGGCAGACAACAAGTTGATCATGAGACAGCAATGTGCCCTTGTTGCCAAGAAGGCTACTGATATCCTGGGCTGCATTAACAAGATCTTTGCCAGCAGATCCCCTTCTACTCAGCCCTGGCGAGGCTGCATCTGAGTACTRTGTCCAGTTCTGGGCTCCCCARTACAAGAGTTACATGGAGCTACTGCAGCAAGTCCAGTGGAGGGCTACTAAGATGATGAAGGGAATGGAGCATCTCTGGTATGAGGAAAGGCTGAGAGAGCTGGGCTTGTTTAGCCTAGAGAAGAGAAGACAGAGCAGAGATCTTATCAACATGAGTAAATACCTGAAGGGAGGGTGTCAAGAGAGTGAAGCCAGACTCTTCTTCATGATAGGACAAGAGGCAACAGGAAACTGAAACACRGGAAGTTCCATTTGAATATGAGGAAAAACTTTTTTACTGTGAGTGGCAGAGCACTGGAACAGCTTGCCCAGAGAGGTTGTGGAGTSRCCTTCCTTGGAGATATTCAAAAGCCATCTAAACATGAACCTGGGAAACATGTTCTACATGACCCTGTCTGAGCAGGGGGGTTKGACWAGATGATCTCCAGAGGTCTCTTCCAACTTCAACTATCCTGTGATTCTGTGATCCTTACTCTATTCTGAGAAATATCAGTATAAAATCAAAAAGAATCACTGCTCTCTAATATCTCTATTCTCCATTTCATGTTTATTTTGATCACACTGATACTGATGCAGATAAAAAGGTAGTATCACACTTATGAATTGAATTTGTAGGAAATCGCAGAATTATAGAATCGGTAAGGTTGGAAGGGACCTCTGGAGATCATCTAGTCCAACCTCCCTGCTCAGACAGGGAGCATGTTACCTAGAGCATGTTAGACAGGGTTGCATCCAGGCAGRTTTTGAAAATCTCCAGAGAAGGAGACTCCACAATCTCTCTGAGCAACCTGTTCCAGTGCTCTGTCACTCTCACAGTGAAGAAATTCCTGCTYATATTCAGGCGGAACTTCCTGTAGTTCAGTTTGTGCCCGCTGCCTCTAGTCCTTTCGCAGGGACTACTGAAAAGAGTTTAGCCCCATTCCCTTGACACCCTCCCTTCAGATACTTATGCACATTGGCAAGATCCCCCCWCAGTCTTCTCTTCTCCATGCTAAAATCACAGAGACTAAGTACAATCTGCACAAAACAATAGAAATATGATAAATGTCTGTAAAAGCATCACCTCTTCATTTACTCACTGTGAAAGCTGGAAGAGAAACAGGCCTAATTGTTGGCAGACTCTACAAAGTTCTCCATATCGTTCAAATACATTAAAATAGGGATCTAAGGAAAAAAAAACTTAACTCATTTATCTATGGGTGCTTCAACAAAAGAAATATTCTGTAAAAAATGAAATCATAAATATTAGAAACTGAAGAACATAAGCCTTCCTTCTACCAGGACAGGATTTTTCTCTACTGATTACACTTTTTCTCACTTACAAATACTTTATAAAGTGAGATCATGATAGTTTCTTTCATGTCAATTGATTAGAAGAACACTTCTCCAGCAGGATTCAGTGCAAACTTACCCCTAGAAGTGAAGGAGGTAGATCATTTGAAGGTTCTCTATGCCTGTCCTCTTGCTTCCACAGCACTGGTCACTATTCAGTGAAGCAATGTGACAAAGAGAAGCTGCATTAAAAAAAGGATGTGAAATTAATTCTAAGCTAATTCTGAAGATGACACACAATTTTAGATATCATTTTAGCATAATGACTGCAGCTTATTYGGATAAGTAAATCAGGAAATACAAGAACAAGGCAGTTTTTGGAAGCAGTATGCAAGACCTGGTTCAAAATGTTACTGTGAGAGCCACTCAGTTGTTCACAGCAATGGCCACAATATACTCAGGTCCAAATGCCTTCTTGGAATAACAAAGACCATAAGTAAATAAATAAATAAATAAATAAATAAATAAATAAATAAAAATCCATCACTATGGTGTGTATTTTTTTTTTAAGTAATTAGAGCAGCAAGAAATGTAAAATGCTTGCAGGTGGTGTGGAAACTGCTTAAAGACATACTAGAAATATGAGATATACAGAACAGATGCATACCACTTATCAGAAATGTTTTAAAAAAGATAAACAAGGTCCAAGCATGCTTAAGTAACACAGCAAGGTAGAGAATCAGAAGGAAACATCTTTCAAAAATGGAAGCTGGGTCCAAATGAAGAAAATAGAAAAGAAATACAAACTTCAGCAGGTAAAATTTAAAAATGAAGTATGGTAAATCAAGAGTGGTTCTGAGAAACATTTTACTGAAGGCAGACACTCTATGAATAAAAATCCTCTTTCACACACATTAAAAGCAAGAAGTCTTGCCAGAAAATCTGTAAGGCCAAGATGCGATCAGTGTAYGACAAAGCAGTGTGTGACAAAGCAAGAAAAGGCTGTAGTAGAAAAGCTAAACAAATTCTTTACATCTTTGATCACCATGAAGGAGCTTATAAAGTATCTTATATTAGAACACTTCTTTAGAGGGAATGAAATGGAGGATCTGCCATAAAGTGAAATGTCAGTACAAAAGGCTTTAGAACAAATCCATAAAACGAACAGTAACAAACTGCCAAGGTATATGCCAAGTTACGTGCTCCTAAAGGACATACTAATACATGGTACGTAATCTGTCATTTATACACATTCTGTACTCAAAAATTGGAAGGTGGCAAATGTGAGGCCAGTTTTCTAAAATGCCTCCAAGGTGGATCCAGCAAATTATAAACCAATAAAACTGATGTCTGTCCTAGGCAAATTTGTAGAAACTATAATAAAGAAAAGGATTGGTAGATACTTAGACAAACATGGCATAGTAGGGTAGACTCAAAATGGTTCTTCAGTGAGAAGTTGCACCTCACAAATCTATTAGTTCTTCAAAAGAGTCAATAATTACTTGGAGGTAAAGAGCCTTGCTAGTGAACAATGCTTCCTCTAAAAAATACTTTCGTGTAACAATTTCAGATTCTGCCAATACGTAATTCTAGAATTATCATACTTTTTGTTATCATATTTTCAGTATTTCATAATTTCAATAGAATCATAATTTCAGTAGTTTTTATATGGAGTATTTTAGTGTAATGCACACCTTCCAGTACCAATCCAAATTAAGTGATGGGAATAATGAGACTCCTTGCTTAACTTCCCTGACTTCTTTACCCAACTCAACTGTTTGGATTCTTCCTAATATTTTTGCTGGCTRTTTTGTTGCTTGAGCAAAATTTGACTTCCAGAACATTCATTTGAATCTCATTCCCTGAAGATGTATTTCCTTTACTTAGAAAATAGCATTTGCAGTGGAAACAAAATAGTCCATCTGCAACATACCAACATTTTTTTGCAAGACTTCTTCAGCTGCTTTTCAGTAAGCAAATCTTTGGTTTGAGGGTCTAGGACTTAAAAGAGTATCCTTAAGAACAGACATTTTGTGTTGAACAAATTATAATGGAACTCTATATGGTACAAATATATCCCTAAATATGCATTTTGATTTAGTTCAAGTAACAACCAGTTATAAGTCATACTTTCTCTTCAAATGCCCATCTATTCCTAACAGTTTCTCAGCCTTTATCTCCAGTATCCAAAGCCAATTTACCCATGCTCATCACCCTTTTATATCCTGGAAAGAACTTAAAAGATACAGATGCTAGAATGACTCAGCAGTAATGCCACTGAACTCCCAGAGTCCAAGCAGTTTACACTGAGATGACTCATCAAAATACCTTTCTATCTGAAGATAGTTCCTAGAATACGCAGTTCCACTACACCCACCTACCATATGGGAGGGGAATTAATTTTAAATCAGTTTAGATCTCACAGATCAAACTATCCCAGTACAAGCAAAAAGTGTAATAGCTGTCAAAATAGCTGGGATCATCTATTACAACTGTGAGGTGAATTTAKATATATGTGGTATTTTTGAGTCCGTATAATGCTAACCTTTAAAATTATTAGTTGCTGGAAAGCTTCCCAAATAGCTGATACTAACAGCAATGAATAAAAGCTGTAATCACAATTAAATGGCAAAAAGAATGATGTGTGTATAGCACAAACATATACACGGAGATAAGAAGTAATTCTCAGATGTGACTGCTTCATAATTTTAGTCAAGTTTAGTCAAAATATCCTAACTAAATGGTATTTAGAAGAGGGAACAAACTTGCCTTTCAAAAATGTATTAAGCTTTATATTCAGCTATCTAGGCCAGCCCAGATTTTCTTTTGTTTCTCAGGTGATGCTCTGTTAATTAAAATTGATAGCAAAGCTCAAGATGATTTCAGAATCCCTGCCAAAAAGGCACAGATTTTTATTTTAAATTATATTGATAYTGGGAGAACACTTTAATGATCACAGAATGAAAGTATAATTCAATCTCCAACAAACTGAAAAGAATCCATATTTTTCCCACAGAATCTCTCTATGAAAATCTCTACACTTCCATTAATACCTATGAAAAAATCAAGCCAAATTGCATATTGTTAGGCTACTTTTCAAACTTGCACTCTGCAACTAAGTCTGAGTTTTCTGTAAAGACTCAAATAACAGACTAAGATCAGGTCCATCTGTCCTGATTACTCGTGTTGAAATGTGTAGTCCTTAGTTTTGCAAATTATCTTGATGGACTCAGATTAAYATGTTTGTAATTTCCATGGTTTTATAATTAAAAAATTTTTTTTAAGATTACATAATCAGCACTGACAAATTTGAAATGGCATATTCTCTATTAAAAAAATCCAACTACAATGTTTTCTGATTAATTTATTGATTGAGATTACATGTAACATATACTCAAATCATATTATATGTTCAAATTTTGAAGGTTCAAAATCTCCCTCTCTGGGATGTATGCAACACTATAGCTTCTCTAATGAAAAAAGTAAATAGTCCAAAAAAATGACCCAAGGCCTATGCCTGTGATCAAAATTAAACTAGTAGGTTCACTCTCTCTATCAGCCTTCACTAACTGCATGGCACATACAGCATTTGTGTTAACAGTGTCCAATTACAGTTCAAAGATTTAGCAAGTGTAGTAATGTTTACCAGGAGGATTCCCTCAAGGTCAATGATTCACACAGCACTTCAGCCTTCAAGCTGGTAAAGCAGTATGTTTAAAGATTCTCATGCAGTGTAAAGGTAATATATTCTATCTCTGAGACCTTGAATCTTTTGAAATGCTGAATGGTTCTTGTGAAACACTGTGCTCTGAACTTTTGTAAAAGCTACCAAAACACATAAATAATGTTAGTCAGATGTCTAGAAGTTCAAGGAACTATATCCTAGCACAAAGCAAACAATTGATATTAGCCAAATCCAGACAGGTTCTGATTAACGTGACGCCTCTGAAGCCAGATCCTGACTCAGTGTCTGAGGTTTTTGCCTGAGCAAGGGCTGAGTGGGAACTCAAGGATATGTCTGTTCATTTCAACAGGAACTGGGAGCAGATTGCAGGTGTTCAGTGCTTTCATACTCTGACCTATATACTGGATATGAAAATACTGCTAGAAGTGGAGTTCGGATTTATTAAACCACAGTGGGCTCAAAGGAGGGCTGGTTTGGCCAGTTCATTCTCAACAAAAAAAAAAGGCATGTTATTCTGGATAGACCCAGGCAGAACCTGTGTTTATTAGAATCCCATGGGGACTCTGGACTATGCACTCACCGCTCCACCTCAAATTCCTGTCATACCAGAGCTGGAGGAATGTAAGAGTCATTACAAGCCTCTTGTTTTTTAAAGAAAAGCAGGACTTGCAATATATTGAACTGATAATAGTACCATTAAGTCTCACAGACTGACAAGGATATGGTGAGATTAACTACAAACAAGTATTCAAATTTAATCCATGTGAAAACATTCCCACAAGGGGCAAAATTTTCAAAACRGGTCAATTCAAAGCATCACCCCAACTGGTAGGTAAAGAAATCTTAAAATGCTATCCATTAATTACATAATGAAATAGTCTGTGATCTCTTATTAAAATCTGTTCTCACATAATTAAACACCAGGTAAAAATAATTGTATAACAATAGACTCCAGGATGGTTAAATATAGTAACTTGATAGCTGGATTGTGTATATCTGTATACAAACATATTTATATATGTGTATATACYGGACTGTGGATATACTGGGGGGAAGAGGCTTATAGCCTTCCCTTTTAAGCTGATTATGTAGTTCTGCTTGCAYTTGTCCATTTATCTCAAAATTTTAGAATGAAATCCCAATATTGGCTTCAGCAGCATGTTGTATCACAGTGYAAGAATGGAACTATGGCATCAGCTCATAGTTATGTCCTGTATATACAAAACAAAAAATGKGGCAAATAGCTGTTAYCCAGATAGAGTATGAAACACCTGTACAATGCCTTGCATCATCATACACATCAGCAGACAAGAGGGTGTTACAAGCATCAGTAGCTGCACGTGAGCGTGGTTTCCTTTAACTTGGGTACAGCTGAACTGGCACAATCATTTCTCATCAAGGGGCTACAAGCACTGTAGCCACAATAGTTCAGCTAGTCCTTTTCCCTAACTCCATCTAGTACTGCTCAATTTTCACTAAAGCCTGGGAAGAGTGCCTTTTTTGCTTCCAGTTCTCCCTTTACATAATTTGCCTTTACATAACCAGATCAAAGTTTTTGCCTCATTCCCTTGGCTGAGTGAAAGCTAATACTGAGAAGTATCTCCATTTTGGAGCCCAGTTCTAGACCTCACCCTCATGTCTGTTTGGCTTAGAGTCAGAACAAGAAGATCAGCTGGAAATGGCAGTAGTAACCTGCTTCTCAAGCAGACCGAAAGAATCTGCGCTACAACTTATAACCTGTTCTAAATTACACCAGAAGTCTGCTAAAAAAGCAAACAAACAACTCCCCCTGAAAATAAAGTACTATAAGCAAGACTTCTAGCTATCTCTGTCCCCTCCTTCTGTCCAACGCAGAATATTAGATACTCATCCCTTTTGTGTTACATTTGTAAATCCTCAAAAGCCTGAGGGCTGTTATCTATACTCTCAGCTCAAATAAACCAATTTACTTATAAATCACAGTACTGCCAACCTGCTTCTTGTGTGTTCCTGGAAACCTAGGTTCTAGCCAGGCAAATATATGAGAACCTCTACATTTGCTGAACAAGAAAGTTTAAGAAATTCCTCTAAAAGATTAATCTTATGCAACCAGAAATCAAAAAACAAAGAATACAACATACATTTTTTTTTATATTATATGTATGACTTCTAAAATTGAAGCTACTGCTTTTGGAACAAAATTTTTTTTAAGGTAATAATAAAGCTTGTGACATTAGAATGCACCTGAAGAAACTGCTAATAGAAATCTTAAATTATCTTAATAAATGTGCAGAGACATTGTTTTCCACAGTCACTTTACACAATATTGTAATGCTTCTACATCTTTGTCTAAGTTTATCTCTGCTTTTAATTTACTTTCATTTTGAGGTTCACAGGAGTGCTATAATAGACATAGGCTATATAAATAAAAATCATTAGCATAATCATGGAAAGCACTTCCATGTATTGATCTTTCTTGTTTCTAAAGAGGCAGAAAACAACAAGTTCTTGTTACAAACAAGAACTAAACATTAAAGCACATAATCCAAGAGCAAATAAATATATACTACATGCTACATTCTTTGTCACGTTTACTGCTAGCATCCAATTTACCTTTAGAAATGGTCTAAAATACAGAAAATGCGCAATTTAGATCTGGAGCTTTTGTTTAAGCCATCTCTTTGGCTTTTAAACCTCCCCTTTCTTTTCAGTGATTCTGTTGTGTTTTTTCTGAAGGCTGAGAAGGAAACTATTACCTGAAAAAGAAAAACTAGACATACACTAACAAAATGTCCTAAATATAAAATTGTTTTGTGGTTCCTTCACCGTTGGATGTATTCTGGCAAGRTTTTGCCTATTTTTGGTAATTCTCATGGGGCGGATTAGTATGGGTTACAGAAGCTGGAAAACAAGTTTCTTTACCACTGAAATTTTCAATAAAAGCAATGCTTTTAAATTTAGAAACACAAACAAGAAAGAAGCAGGTTTTGTTTGTGAACAAATTTTCATCTGCTTTGGATCAGAAGCTATTTTTCTTCCCCATTTCCAAGTGTTTCTTTTTTCCAACATTTTTTTTCCCTTTGGCATTTTTTTTAGAACAGTCTAGTTGAAATTTTTCATTTTAAGATGTTTTAAGAATAAGTTTTGGATCAGCTACAGTTGGAACATTAACCACTACACATTATAGATTGAACAGAACTACTGAGCAAAGTTCACTCAGATGAGAAAGGCCTAAGGGCTAGAATTATGGTTTATATGCAGTCTTAAATAGTTAGGTCAGGTCAGCTCGTAGCATATTCTGTGCTCAATTTACATTTGGCTCGGACTTAAATGCTGGCCAGCATCAGTAGGCAGGCCAAAACAATTAACTGTTTAATGAGATGACTTGATGACTTAACAACAATTAAATGCTAAGCGATATTTCTCCATGCCAAAATTACCTGTTACCACTTAAAGAATCATTTTTGGGTAGGAGGGGCTGGAAATGGAGTATCATCACTTGCTTTATTATAAACGGAAGACTGTAGAAAATACTAAATGTTTATTAAAAGCATAAAACATGCCCTCAGATTTTTTTGATTTTTTTTTTGTTTTTTTTTTGTTTTTTTTTTTTTTTTTTTTTTTTTTGCCCCGGATCCTGTAAAATATTTGGTATTGTCTGACTGCTTGAACCACGTGTTCCAAGAGTTAGTGCAATAGCTCTGCAGTACTGAAAGAAGTGTACCTTCACTGTGTGATCTACTCCCCCTGCTAGTCTGCCTATTGAGCTCACTGGACCTTTTACAGAGCTAATTTCATCAGCTAAAACTGTGAAAAACTCTACCTTTTCTCACCTTCTATGTACTTGTTAAGTTAAAACAGATTAAAGAGGGTTTACAAGTGACAGAGTTGGCAAATGACAGGTAAGTAGCCGGAGTACATGGCTGGGAAYGGAAAGGAAGAGAAGGAAGATGGGTGAGAAGAACACCAACCAGCTGTTATGCCCAACTCATGCCACATCCTGAAGTGATACCTTGTGGTTGCCACTGGAATGTGGCATACATGCAACCCACTGCCAAAAAATGCATAATCTCATAATTTCTCCTTCACTGTCTTCATCTGTGCCTTGCCATTACTTTATTTGGGCCAGCGTTTGTGCAGTTGTTTGCTGAGACTCATCACAGAACTAATCTGTTGCAAAAATAAATCATGCTGTTGTCGGGCTGATTTTCAGTTCTTTAATCTATTGGCACAAGAAAGATGATGGAGGCATATAATTAGAGAGGACAGGACAGCCCCTTCTCACAATGGTAAGCACTTGGGTAAGCTTACAGCAGCTGTGGAAGCACACTCAGCAAGTCAAGAAGTGAATAAATAAAATAAAACTGACCACTGGGTTTCACAGCCATGCTGGGAAAACTGTAAATGTCAAATAGGCAGTACAAATGGTGGCAGTATAGCAGTGTTTTTTAAACACTCCTCCAGGTTATATAGTGGAAGCTCTTCTAGGTAGACAGGTGAGGATATTTTCAATACAAACACATGTACGAAAGGTATTTTGACAGTGTATCTGAATTCCCAAGTTTTTACCTGAGAAATCATACACTTTTAATGGGGTAGCTTTAATATAATGCAAGTATGCTCATTAACTCAATGTAGACCGTGATATCTTCTGCTGAAGCAAATGTCTTGAATTATTAAGCAATAACTCACATAGAGAACATACTTAAGCCCATAGAAGTCTCTCCTAAATGTTGAACACACTGACCTGAACAATTTTAATCTCACATCAGACTAAACAAGAAATATATAGTGAAAAAAATGGAGCTGAAATGTGGTCAATCTCATTAATGTGAGGAAAGAATCAAGCCCAGCGATTTAATTTTGAGAAAAGATAGCAGAGATTACTGGTGAAAGGTGCCTCATCTACAAAATTTAGTTTATAACTTTCATTACTTAGCTTAATGCACTTTAGTGATCTTGAACATGGGGGAGAATGTAACTTGAATGTAGATTTATTAGGTTCTCACTACGATGATAAACAACTAAATTGCTTCACAGATATGAAATGGAATTTGTTTTATCCTTGTTCATTACAGAGATTATGACACATTGATTGGAAAACACTCAAATTTTATTGGCAAAGCAAGTACATCTATTTTTATCTATTGAGTTACTTGTTAAATTATAAAGAAAAAAAAATGTTGTACCAGACTTTGCAACCTGCTTCTCTTATCCTAACAGCATGCTGACTTACATTCCATAAGCTTGATTGTACATCTTTTGTACATCTTTCACATAGCTTAGCTTAATGAATGTACATCTTAGCTTAATGAAATCAACAAACTAAATCAGTGGAGCATATTAATTCTATACAAAGTCTTCACCTGCTTTAATTCCATTTATTCCCTCTATAGAAGGAATAGAAACCTTCACTGAAACAGGTTCATTTTCATGTGGAAATCTATTTTTGTGGTCCTTCGCACAGACAAAGTGAAGCCAAAACCCAAAGAGAATGCTTGGAATCACCTAACTAACTGCACTAGAATAATCACAACTGAAATGAAGAATCCCTTAAGTAATAGGTCACAACACAAGATCAACACCCCAAAACATTGCCTCACATACCTCTTACTTCACAAATATTTCTTGTATTTGAAGGCAGTTGGAGCGTAATCTGATGTCAGTAGAACATTTAGACAAGAGAAATAAATACATAGAAACAGACCTTAAGAAGGAGAAACAGAAATCATCATCTCGTTTTCTGATTGCATTTCCATGCTTAGATAATATTGATTTGTGCCTGATGGATATACAGAGCAACAGATGGTAGGAAACAGTTATTATTCTACAGTAATGGGCTGTTATATTACAGTTTGTAATCAACATTTTGCAGTGTACTTTGTAGAAAAGCTTTTCAAAAAAAGCTTTATCACATTATTGTCTCTTTCAGACTGCCTCCCAAATAAACGTAAAACTACTAGGAATTTAGAGTAGGAGTCAATTGATAAAATTTTCCCTCTTTTCCCCTTAGATATTGAGAAAGTGAAGTGTTAGAAATATTTTGTCTCATTAAAATGTTATTTTTCATTGTTATTTGGTAAATTAGCATATTGTCTACTCACTGTTCATGGAAACCTAGACTAGGAGTTAAGTTTATATTAAGACATGGAACCAAAGTATTTTGACATGAGTATCCCACACTGTACAATAAAGTTATTGCTGTAAATATATACTCTATGCTTGCAAACTGCAAGGCTAGTGCTAGTAACCGTTCCCTAAAGCATCAGTAGTCCAGTAGTCCAACTTAAAAAAAAAAGCAAAAATCTCACTAATTTTAATGGAACCAGATCTGTCCCACGGTCTGTTTGTTTGTTTTATCTAAATATCAAATCAGGGAATAAACTAAGTTTCTTCAAAATACAACTTTAATCATTACCTAAGCTACACAGTCTGACTGATCAAGCTGCAATTTTAGCAGATAGCTTGGCTAAATGTCAAACAATTCTATCAGCTCTTTGAAGATAAGTATTAGACAGTCTGTCTGAAATAATTTCCCCAAGCACCATTCAATTAACCCATTTGGCTAAAAGGTGATGTAAAAATCAATAGTTTGTAACAGATACCTGTGTTTTGGATGAAACTGATCAATAGACATCAGAGCAATTTCAAATTAAAGACCAATGCAAGGTTAAAATATCAAGCAGTTTAGATAACAAACGTGTTTTAACTTAAAATAGCTCTATTATTTTGTGCAGAATATTCTCTGAGTTACAATTTCAACATATCACTGCTTTTAGTAAATTCACTATCACTTTGCTAAAAGAGAAACAAAAATAATTGCTGTCATTTTGGGAGACCTCACAAAACAGGTGCGAGATCCCCCTGTTGATTTTGCAGCAGCTGTTAACTGGAGCTGTGTGTTTGGTTTCCTCTGAGTGTATCAGTTGAATAGACTTGAATATTTGGAATTTTTGTTTGTTTTTTTCACAAGCAGTCTCTCTCTCCCTATTTCTTCTACCAATGTACATATACACTTTATCAGATGGAAATAAGGGAAGACCTAACCTGCACCCCCAATGATAAATTTTAGCATCAAAGGGTGTACCTATAAATGACTTAAGGAGACATCAAACATGTCAGTAAAATAAAGAGACAACAAAGATGGTTGCCTGAACCATAAGAGAGAATTTCTTATTACTAAGCCTATAAAGAGGAAGTGTCATCTGTAATGAAGAAGAATTGTACAAAACGAGCTGGTTCTAATTTGTGCTTTCTATTATAAATGTATCCTCCCAAAAGATTGAATAAAGTAAGATTTCCAGAAGGACTTCCAGAAGCACGCTCCGTGTATTGTCTTGGTTCCATAAAATCACTGTCACATTTCTGACAAGCTGCCTAGTTCCCTTTGGTTGCAGTAAATTTCCTCATAGCAGTGAAATGCATTAGAAACTTATTTTCTACATTTAGTGGGCAAACGTTTTTTCCAAACAGACAATCCAATAGGTACATAAGGGTCTTTCTGCATGCAGATTCTCCATTTTGGTAGGGCACTGTGAAGGCAACCCACACTTTACTCTTCCTTTGAAATAGTTCGTGTAGACATGGGACAGGCAGGGGAATTCTGGATCTGCCAGCGGTCAATAGTACACAAAGGCTGGAGCTCACCCATGCTCCCTAATGAGAAACTGGTAAGCCTGCCATCTTTGGGAGTAACGACTTCCATGAAGGACACCACCCACTCTACTTTATCCCAGATACTCCTAGCTCTCAGCCAGACCAAAAGTAAAATATAAGATCTTTTTACTGCTTTAACTACTATTCTGTAGGATGGGTTCTCATTCACAATAAAACTATTAATAACAAAGTGCATTGCTGCAATCAAAATACTGTTTCATCAATGARCACTAAATCTGATTAGTAACTCCCATGGTTGTACTAAGCTGCCAATGAGGAATGTGTTTAAAAACATATCAGTAAGTATGGTGGAAAGACAGGGTGTGAGTGATTTAGAAGAGCCTTTTTGATTTTATAACCAAACAGCCAAGAAAGGCAAATATTCAGAAAAACAAGCACTATGACATCTTAAAAACTGTGTTTTTGCATTCCACCAAAGTTTATATCAAAGGGAAAAAAATGGAGTATCATCTTTAAAATTACTATTCCTCCATGTTGCAGAATCACAGAAGGATATGATGATTCCATTCAGAAACATGCAGACCAACTGAACAAGAAGCAAGAAGAATTTCTTAGATGACCTTTGGATTTATATYTCAAGACGATTTTCCAGGGAGATTGAGAGATAATCCTTCTTTATAGGTACTAACATTTATCAAATAGTAGGATAATTCATGGTACTGAAAATAGGCTGCAGCCTTTTCACATTTATACCTTTAGTCAAATCTATCCAACTCATTTAGGGACCTATGTGGCATTTATTGATTCCAGTTCACTTCTCAGAAAGAAAACATTTCCATCAAAAATGGTTCAACCATTGTTGTACCTGGTACAATGCCCCAGTCAGGAAAATGAGGATACAAAACAAGTGATCTATTAGTAAAATACTATCTCTACTCCTGAAAAAAATTAAGAAAATTAGAAGAAAAAGTACAGGAAAACTGAACATTGCATGTAGTCAGGTTTTACAAAATCTAAGTGAATATGTCCATGAAATTGTAATAGGCTGTGCCCCTAAGTTCTTGTCTACTGGTAATCTCAGTAATATCTCTCCCTCTTATTTAAATATCAACACATTAATACATCATTGTGCAAAAATAGTTTCTTAAGGATTGAAAGGAGAGCATCCAAGAAGCTGGTAGAAGTGCCATCAAAACAGCCAAGAATAAACCAACATGCCAATGCTCTGTTGATTTATTCCAGAGCGATGCACCTGGACCCACCAGCTGTCATACATATTCCATCTGGAGTAACAGCTGTTTGCTCAATAGTTGTCATATTGTCTGACACAAACAATTGCTTGTTAAATTTGTCATCAGTGATTCTGTATGGGTTTGAAATACTGGAAAATGTTACATTTTGTTCCTGTCCTTAGGCTTTGAATATTTTTTCTCATACAATGTTATGGTTCCTGAATGAGATGTTGTGCTGCTGAGTATAACTCTAATCAAAATTACAGGTTCTGTAACATTTCCAAAAAGGTCAAGTTCAGAGTGGTTCACTGTGAGCTACGGACACCTATGGGAGGAGAGGTAGAAAGTAACATTCAACAAATTATATAGCAGAGAAGAGGGAAGGATGTGGTCAGACTATCAGTCTAAGATCTTGAGACTAACAAACACATTTTAGACAAACTACAGGGGTAAAAGGAGAGGGTAGTTATGCATCATGGAAAGTATGGGAGATGTTACAACAGGCAGGGCTGGGGAGTGACCTAGAGTCATGGCTGTGAGGAAAGAACAAAAGTGTTTATTAGAAATGTTATTAGGGAATGTTTTGCATGAAGCAGTGGAATTTGAATACTGGATGAATGAAGCAGCACGCTATTACAGGGTTGAGCAACTCAGAGGACTGTGGCATTTTTGCCTGCAAAGAAGAAGATACTCAACAGGAAATGAAGCAACACTGTGCATAGAAGAATGCTTAAGAAGTGAAGAGGTAGATCTGAAAAATTTCAGAGCATGGACAAGCTTTGAAGATGAGAGCTGATGAAATCGTAATAAAAATGTATATAATAAGAAAATGTAGAAACTGAAGACAAAGTCCTGCAACACCCCCAAAGAACTGAGAGAACAGAAGAGTACCTGTTAAAATAGATGTTCTATGAACTGTAGGAGATAAACACCAGGAGTGAAGGTAATGAAAAAAACAGATCAAGATGTATGCTGAAAAAGTCACTTTTAAAATATGTTCCAATGGGAAATAATAGAATGAGTAAAGTACATTATCAAAAGCATATGTATTTTGTGAAACTCTAGGGCAGAGAGTACATACTACACAAGGAAAATAGCCCTGTCCTTGAAAATGACCTGCTTCCCTCTCCAGTGGATGCATCTGCAGTTTGCTGAGGCTTGGTAACAGATTTGCTTACTTTCTTTGGATATAGATTAAAAAATAGTATATAGGCATTTTTTTAAAAAAGGATTTGTTTTGTATCAGCAGTGTGTACTCACCATAATTACTATCTCAAAATACTACTCTTGTAAAAATGGGGTATGGTAAATATCACTAAGCTCAAGGATTTTTGAAAGGGAATGTGTTGTGTAAAGGAATGAGATCAAAAATAAAGCAGAGTGCAGATAGTGTTGTCTCTATAGTTGGGTCAAAAGCTTTTTACTGAACTAAGGTTGCCTAATCTCAATCTTCAAATTCGGTAAATAACAGAAAATGCACACAGACGGAAGGACGGAAAAAAAGAAAGAAAGAAAATTCCTTTATATCTTATTGATGTAAGTAATTGTTCTCTCTCACCGACAGGTGGCATATAAACAACGTCCTTAAGTAATCTTTTCCACACCAAATGCTGTATAGATGACAGCACTGCGTATTTCTACACTCGAGTAATGATTTATAAGGTCAGACATGGGCTAAACATTCTTAGACTACCAAACAGTATATGGCTTGTGAATGAGGTCAAACATCAGGGTAATATTTAGTCATCACATGTCAGAGTAAAGTCTAAAGGACAAAATTTGGTGCAACATATTTACTTTCTACCAGTGGAGGAACTTTGGTTTCAACAGAAAGGAATGAGAAACTAAAAGACATATTTGTACATGTTCACTAACAATATGTCCATTTTAAGTTGTGGATGGAGTGTGGCTTTCAGTTCTCTTGGATTCCTTTTTAATGTACAGATCACATCTAACTCCTAATGAAAACATAATCCTGAATAGTAGATGTCAGAATTTCTTGTCCCAGAACTACTGATGGTTGAACATCAAAATTTTTAGCATTTGTAGATCCCCCTTAGATGGGGATGTTTCATATTTTGCAGAGCTTGTAAAATCTTTGAAACTGAGCTGGAACAGTGATTAGAACTTAAAAGGCACATCCTTAGGAGTACTGAGACAAAACCTAGATAAAGTCATTTTTACAAGCTGCATTTTTCACTGGCAACCACCAGCTTAACTAGATACTCAACCTTCTCAATACCAATTTCAGGCCTCTGCAAAATAAGTAATAGTAACTAACTGTAATAGTAACTAACTATAATAGTAAATAATTTAATTCCAAGCAGAGCACTCTATAACTGAGAAGGGAAAAGAATCAGCAACCTCATGGAATCCAGCTGTGGCTTCTGTTGCAATCTGTTAGACCTTTGACGAACTGATGATGACAAGCTGCAAAAAAATCAGACAGAACACCTAGAAAGGAGAGAGAGATGATATTCACGTCTTTAATGGAGATTCTCATTCCTACGTATATTATTAAAACTTCTATTTTTGAGATAGAAGGAGAAAACGGAGAGGGAAGAGGAATACTAATGCAAAGAGCTGATAAGTATTTTTTAGAATATTTTTTCGATTTGGAATTCAGCAGATTGCACAAAACGTTAGATATTTTCAAGAACATTACAGAGGAATTTTCTCGAACATCAGAATGTTTTCTCAAGCTACCTAAAACAGCCTACATGCATCCCACACAGATACACAGCTTTTTAATATACTAGGTCTCTGTCTAGCATCCTAGCCATGAAAACGAAATAAAATCACCTTACTGAAATCTAAAAATCACATTGTAACAAAGGATCTTCAAACATGAACAGTACCTTTGAATGTCTCACAAAATACAGTTAAGGCAACAGTTTAGGAAAATATTGGAAAAGTGAGTTATTTTTATATTCACAGATACTTGGAATAAGATTTTGTGGCACTTAAGTACATAACTGGAATGAATGCTTCCAAGTTCCTTTTCATTTTCAAGCACACAGACAAGTAAGTAAAATGACCATGATAGTATGCATCTTAGCATGCTCAGCTGTAGAAAAGAAATACCTGTTCCTAAGGATAATAATTTAAAGTGGGTTCTGGAGAATGCAATAGGCTGACAGATTAATATGGAAAGGCAATTTTGACAATATTTACACTAGATGCCTCATCCACCTAAAGACTCTTAAGACCCAAGGAGATTTTGTCATTGATCTGTGAAGAGTAGGTCTTACATACACCTTGAATGTGTACTTCTAATTCTCCTGTCACAGAGAGTCCTGCAAAGACAATGTTTCTTCCAAGCAATTTAACTTATGTTACAAAGCTAGCCTTTTTCCAGAAGGCAATGTCACCAAGAATGGCCATGCAGCCACTTTGCCATGAGGAAGCACTCACTGGTGCCCTGGTATAGACAGCAATGCTCTGTTTTCAACTAAGACTGTTAGTACTGGTGTCAGGTGCTTTCTGGTTGGTCTCATTTGAGAAAGGAGACAGAAATGCACAAAAGGGACATGTTCTACTTTTTATTTTTAGACAGATCTTTACAACCTTGAACAGCTATCAAGAAAAGGAGGAAGACAGTGTTGTAAACAAACTCTGAACTGGAAATTCTTAAGTAATTGTTCAGACAGTAGAATCAGGAGACTGCAAGGGTCTCTGAAGCAAAATGCATGGAGCTTCCTCAATTCCATATCTGTATTCTCACAGTATGTCTCTCCCGCAGCCATTAGGTAAACTCTGCCTCATACTACGAAAAATCTCAGTGTCAATTGCTTTATAAGTTTCTTTGACTTTTGAGATCTTACATATGCAGATCAGAAATATTATAGAACCCTAAAACAGGCAGTGAGAAATTCTAATTTCTCTTATATCCCAGTGGAGACTTAACTGTAATGGTAACATGTTGGTTTGCATGGAGGTAGGATTAGAAGACAAGGCACTAGAAAGAGCAATGTTCTTTTCATCCTCTCAGGCTACATTAAATTGTTTTCTTACAGCAGCATGCTTTACAGCACTTAAATGCTTATATAAAATGGCAATAAACTTCAAATAGCCCGACATGGACTACATTAGCTCCCAGATGAATTTCAGTGAATTTTGCCTGTGACCCAAAGTCAACTGATTCATGCTGGTGGAAAATCCCAGTATGGAATTTTTATTAAACCCTAGTGCAACTCAAATGAAAGTTGGGAAGTGATTAGGGATTTCAGGCATAGGATGCGTGCATGTGATGTTAACGTATTTGAGAAGGGAAGTTTATAAACAAAATGCAATTTATTGACATGAACACAACTTCCACTTTCATGCATAATACTTTACAATACACATGTAATAGTCAAGCTCTGAACATGTCCAACATCACTAAGAAATTCTGACTCCTCCCCCTCTTTTTTAAGAAAGAATTGGCTAGTCTTATAAAAAAGCAGGGTGATTTCTTGTGCTCATGTGGTGATGACACCTCAAAATAAATAATTTAAGTTTTCAACACTCTTCCCTAAGTAACTCAGGAGTCCATATACTAGTTTTTGAATGTATCTTAGACTAAAGTCATGGACACAAGGTTATGCTATTTTGGGAAAATTCTAGCTCCCTGAGAAAAAAAATTGTGAAGTAGTGCAACCCCTTGAATAAATTTGTCACATCTCAAACTTAAGGCTGTATCTGCTGATTGCAACCTCAGTATTTAATTCGGTTCCCTTAACAGAATTCACCTTTGCATTAATAACTCCAAACATGGAAGCTTGCACAGACAAAACGATTTAGACACAGTAACACAGGAAACAGATTCTGATCTGTTACATCATAGTAAATCATGAAATCAAAATAACTACTGGATGAGTTGTGAATCTAGCTCCTGGAGTACAGTCTTCTTTTATTTCTTTCCCACTGAGGACTAATGTTACTAGCCTCTGTACAAGTGAATAGGTTTCATGGTGAACTTCGGAGGAAGATGATAACATTAATGATGAGCACCTATCTGTTCTCTCTGTCCGCACCAGTCATTTGTACTTGAACTTGCCTGGGTATTTGTCTTTAACATCACTACTTCTACTTAATCTCATGGTATTTCAATTCTTGAGGGAGTTTTGGAATGGAAACCTATGTTTCTTTCTAGATGAAAGTGATACAAAAAAAAGCTATATCCTCTTTTCACACTGCACCAGGACTTCCAGCAGCTAGCCAGCACACCATGCAGGCATACAAGACTCCACTTTGCAAAACCCTTTTGGCAGCATAGTACAAAAACTGAAATATAATGGGCTTTTGCTTGTTGCTCTTTACTTGTCTTGATCTAATTTGTGTGTTAGAACTGAATTTTATCTCTCTTCACTGATTCTCTTCACTTCCTTAGCTTTGGTGTTCTTTTTGTGCCTTGTCCTTCTCAGTCTGTTTCTTTCATGGAAATTCCGTGACTTACCTCCCTCTGTTCTTTTCAGCACCTCCTTATCCCTTCCCTCCTTTCTTACCACATGTATTTCTCCATTCCATTTACATTTTTTCCTTCTTTTCAACATGTCTTTGCTTATATCCTGGCCACTGTTCCCCAAAGGCGCATCCTAGGAGCCAAATGATTTGGTTAGATTGTGTTAAGAGACAGACAAAGGCTTTTCAGAGGCTTTCTCAGCTGGTGGTGTCTAATTGCTCTCTGCAGCTGGCAGATGAGAGAATGCATGAAGTCTCTGTCTTTGACTGGAACTGAGGACAGCAACATGGCAAGGTGGTATTGTGGTGCACCCCTTGCCTAAACACTTCTGGCTTCATGGATGGCTGCAATGTGGCAACTGGAGAAGGTAAAAAGATCATGTATGCCTGCATACATGGACGGCCCACTGTTAGAAGAGATGCTGGAATACTTGGAGAGTAAGCAGGAACAGGGGGAGGAGTAGCAACAGGCAACACAATCTTGGTATGGTCAACTTCAGCAAGGGGAAGGGAGAGCTTCTACACTGGAGCCCTTTTTCAGTGGTTGCTGGTATGGAGTCTGGCTGCTGAGATCACCGGTGGGAGACAAAGGATAGCAGAGTGCGCTTTTTGCCACAGGAGCCCAGACTACAAAAGCGAGCAATGGGCTGCTGGATGCTTTCAAAATGAAGTGATAGCAAACTGCTGTGTATGCATTTAGTTGCTCTAAGTCAGACAGCACCTRACAGTAAATAACTTTCCACACTAATCCTCAGCAGAAATGTGAAGAAATCAGCAACAACCACTTCAGCATAGTAATTCAATTACTACGAAAAACACTGTCATAGATTTTACTGAGGAAAAATCACTGGGAGGAGTACACGACATTGTCATATTAGAGGGAGAATGCTAGGAGGGAGGGTATCTTATTGCGATGTGAAATGGTGAGGTAATGGTAACATTATTTTATAAACTGCATACACATAAATGACAACTTTAAGCTTAATGTACTGGAATGTCCTGAAATAACAGAAAAGGAATTCATCTGACCAGATAACAGGCACAGAACATTGTTAATGACAATGCCAGCAATAAAACCAAGAGGAATTTTGTAGGCTTACATTGACCTGGGTTGCAGACCAACATTCCTTGTGCGTGTGTCAAACAGTGCTATTCCTTTACTTTTCTTCCTCCCCAAAAAGGTTACTATAGGAAAATATAACAACACACCAGATGAATCTATCATGTGCTATCATCTACTAGCAATAAAGGCTCATGAAAATGAGGCCAAGATTGTGCTGTACATTCTGTGAGAAAGTCGGAAGTTACTGAATGTACTTATAAAAGTAGCACAACACAAGCCAAAATGGGAACAGYGTCCTGAGTACTTTATTATTTTGCTAGAAAAGCATGAAGTCTTTGTGCTTCCCAATAGCAGCACCCAGAAAGTTGATAGGACTATGGAAAACAAAGGTGTGGCTAGAACCACATCTAATATGAAATGATGATGTGGACTATCATATAGTTTGTTGCTTGGCCTTCAATAAACCTTTTTGAGTGGTAAGTGAATGCACAGTCATCTTCTGTAGCACTTCTGAAGGACCAGCAAATGATCTCCAGCAGGGTTGTTACTGAATTTCACTAACAGATGTCACGTTAATGTTGCCACCTAATTTTGCTGGTGCCTGTTGGGTCTGGAGCCATCCTAAAATCTCCACAGGCTGTATGTAACACCCACAGTGGCACAATTGTTACAAACCTTTACATTCAGTCATTACATATTTTATTCTCCCTTATTCTTGTTGCATTGAGGTACATATCAGTCTCTGCTCAGCTTTTCATACTGCAAATATCTTGTCTTACACTCTCTTCATGGCATTTGCTCCTTCCTCCTTGCAGTTAAAAGCCAAAGCCCTCCTGTCATCCTCTGGTTCATCCTTCAGCTTTGGTTAAAAGGCAGTATCACATCACTTTTTTTCTCGCAGTATTATTTCTCGTTATCACATTACTATCAAGATTGTTTCTTTAATTTTTTGTTTATTTGTTTAGTATCCAATGCATTTTTTATCTTGGACCTTTTGAGTGTTTGATTTTGCAAGATACTGCGAACTTTCAAATCCCATTGGCTTCTTTGAAAGCTAAAGACGACAGCACCCTGTGGGACAGATTCATTCAGCTTGCACAGTCCGTGTAGCAGCAAACTCTCAATAAGTTATTAGACTATCAGGATGTGTTTTCTTTTAGACATCCCAGGTGTACACTGTGGCAGCAAATATTTTAGTGGAACTATTTAAAATGTTTTCCTTTTTGCTCCTTCTTTTGCTGTTCTGTTTTGATTCTCTTTCCTTGTTTAATTTCATACACTTTTGAGCTTCTGTGCTTTCCCAAAATACATCCACTATATTTATCGTAAGGGCGAAATAAAATTTGAGGACATTTGGAAAAGTTTCGTGTTGCTGCTTTTTAGATTTTGAGGGCTGAAAATTCAATCATGTTTTAGATTTTGAGGGCTGAAAATTCAATCATGTTTTCTTTATTAAAGCATATTTTGAAGTTATCTTTGACCAGAGCTGACTGAAAAATAGCTTCACTGTTGGACTTCCTCTTCCTTTAAATGTATGTATCAATTGAGGAAATTGTAATTCTTAATAAATAAGCATATAGGCCAAAGAGAAACCAGTGCTGCTCATTGTTTAGGGAAATAATTCGGCATTTAATGAGTTCTTTATGATGGCTGAAGAGGAAAGTAATCAACAATTCACKTTGGGAGGGCCCCTGGCACTTCCTTCTAGCAAGCACAGTAGTTGTGTTTTTTTATAGTACAATCTTGCATATTTGCCAAATTGTATGTGCTCATATTACCCTGATTTGTGTTGGATTAACAAATTAAATCCATACATAAAACTGAACAACTAGAAAAACACTGAACTATTACAGTGAAATGCTGACTTGTTACTGTCTATGTTTCAGAGTATTCTCTGAAGGTTRAAGGATGGAGGCCTATGTTAAGAACAATCTGAAAAAGGTATTATTATCAAAAAGTGAGACTAGTTAGGGATTCTTCCATTCATCACCATTAATCCAATCAGGAATTACTGCCACTGAAGGAATAATTGTACTTGTCTTTTATTACTATTGATATTCCTACTTTCCCTGGTTTGGAAAAAAATAGCCGTTGAAGCAAAATTAATAGATTTCTTAATCTTCTTAATCTCATTTAACTGATTCTGAAACCATTTTGACCATTTACACCTTGATAGGTGTAAACCTGTCTCCAGCAGAAAAATATTTCCAAAAAATAGCACTCAGCTTTTTTTTCAGAATTGTTAAATTAAGACTCAGAAGATACTTTCAGAATAACATTATTGTACAACCTCTAGGTACTTTGTTTCCCAAACTTTTATTTAGTTACTGACACTTTCAGAAAAACGAATGCTCAAAATTTTTCCTCATCTTTTTATAGATTCAATGTGTTTCCACAAATCCAAGTAAGTGTTCCACAGACTGAACTTACAGGTATCATCTACATAAAAAGGGAGTAAATCAAATCAGTAGAATACCATGAGAAGACCAAATTAAAAAATGCTGCTCATTTCTTTTTTCTAATCTTTTTCTTCTTATTGCCAATTTATCAGCTAATAGACAGGAGGGCAGTTAGTGATTCCACATAGCAAAAAAGCAGTGTAACAGAGGGGGTGCATCATTCCTCGTCTGATAGGCGTGAGCTGAGTGTGAGTACCCATGTATGAAAATAGACAATACAGGCTCAAAGACAGGCTCCTCAATTCCTGCCAAAGGGGACTGGAAGTGATCTGAAGTGCAAAAAGAGACAGAAACCACTGACTTCAGTGGAATGTAAGGCATGCTTTTGCCTTTGTTTTCCAGCATGTTTGACTATTAAAAGAAAACATTGTCTCTAGCTTTGACTCTTTCCAACTATAACACTGGCCAAGGCTGAGAGGGGCTGAGCACTTTCTGAGAAGGTACAAAGCTCTATTAATTTCCATTAAGGCCACTGTAGCAGTGAAAGAACAGTCTTCTGACACTGAAGCACGTTTGCAGCTTTCAAACTGTAATGGTTCTGTGTAATAAAACTGCCCTGCTAGTACTAAATCTAATCAGTACCACGTGCCCCATCTCTCATGTAAGCATGTTTTGGAGAATACTTTCTACAATAGCTCATCTGTGGATTCAACCACAAATGAAATGTCTTGCTTATGTTGCACTCCCTTTCCTGCCTGCACAGAATAAAATGAAATGTTTCTTCTGCTATCAGGCAGCCTGTCTTTCTCTCTTCTTCAGTCTGAACATATTCAGCACCCCTCCAGGGTTATTGTATTTCTAAATTCCCTGTAGGCACATATACGCATACACTTGCAAATACAAATATATCATAACAGTTTCATGTACCTATGAAAACTGGAAACGAGTACGGAATACTTCTGACTTATAAAGTCTTTGTGGAGTATTTAATTACTAACAAGCTATTGGTTCTAAAATATGTATACCTATGAAGTCAACAGGGCCATAAGAATTATTAAATAATTGTACTAATAAAAATAACATTGTCCCATCCAGATCTTAAAGTTTGTAGAAATAATGGAAACAGAAATTTTAAAAATTAAAGATTGCATTACTCTTACTCATACACTCCCACTGTTAACTAACTCAATTAGCCATTCTCCAATATCTCTGAGAAAGTTTTCTATCCACAATTAGAGCTTATTTCCTTATTTCCTCTCCATGGAAAAAAAGGAGCTTTACTCTCTGTCTTTGCTAAAAGTTTTCAGCAATTCCTTTTATTTATCCTTGTACTTTTTATTATCAGGATTCCTKGGAAAAAATAGTTTTTTCTGACCCTTTCATATTGGCCCCTCCATATATTTTCCTGTGCTGAAATTCCTTGGGTTCCTTACACCGTAACTGTGTTTAGTAAGGTTCCCCAACTTCTCAGAAGAACAAAAGACCAAATGGTTTCTTGTATACTTGTGGTGATGTTACCACTAGATTGCCAGCCCAGCTCTCAATACTTCTTATTGCTAAAATGAGTCAGATTTTGATACAAACTGCTATTCCATTTTCTTAAAAGAAATTTGAACAAGCTTCTGGTATGCCTGTTCTCCAGTATACCATGAAAAAAGTCACATGCTAGTTTGTTTCTAAATCTTAGGGAGCTCAGTAGTCTTTCAAGGTTACTCTGCTGTTTAAACACAGTCACTCCTGCATGGTTGAGGAGGACCCTCACACTTGACACAGGAAATCATTAAAATTCCTAGTATTCCTGAAGCAAACTTCTGCCCCCTTTCTTCTTCTTTTCTCTTTCTCATAAGGATTGCATTAAGGTGTACATAGTCAGCTACAACACTGAACAACCTTTTGCCATTAGACTAACTATTCTACCTGATTCTACCTGATCAAAAGTGCATTTTTAAGTCAATCATATATCACATGTAAATTAATAAAAAATAAATAGAGTACATTTGCTCAGCAATATTTTGCTGTTCTTAAAGCTTCCTATCTGAGGAACTCCAAACATTTCATCAGCAATAATGAGTTAATCTTCATAACCTGCTTGTGAATTACTGACCTATTTTATAGTTGAGAAAATAAAGGCAAAGAGATCGAATGTCCTACCTAGAGTCTCAATAGAAAAAGTAATATTTGTATTTCAGCAATATCAAAAGGCTGCTTCTGAGATCTCCGTCCCAGRGCTTGCGCAAACACACACAGTCCATTTCCAGCCACACTGAACCTAAATTCTAAATGGACATGATGAACAAGAACTTAGGGTGGAAATGGAGGCACAGAGGGACAAAGTAACTTTCCTACAGTCACATACACAGGAACTCAGCTCTCTGATGCCACACACTCTCTATACACAGCATAAATGCCGAACTTTCTTGCTAGATAAAAGTTTAGACATGTAATTCCATGCTAGAGGAACCAAACTAGCCTTTTCTTCTGGCCTATCAACCCTTTTTTGTTTTTCTTCCTTTTTTTTAACAAAAGGGCTCAGAAATAATCTTTTCTTAGCTGTAAAAGATTATATCTTTTCAGATTTGATGATGGGTATGTATTGACCATGCAATATATGAATATTTAAATGTCTCTTTATCAAGATTAAAAATAATGTTTTCTTACTTTGATACTAAAAATAAAGCAAAGTTTCCTCCTATTCCCCCAAAGAAAAAAAAAAAGGTTTTGCTATATTTTCAGTATGTGTTTATATACAAGGGTTAATTCTTGTTAAATTGGGCCTAAAGCAATTAACCTATTTCTTACTGTCAGATTTAATTGTAATTTGACCTAATTGAAGACTAAAACCTGTGCTACATATGTCTGAATTGCCTTTTTATATCGAGTCTGAAACACATTACAGCTGGAATAGGCTGAGCACAGAGGAATGAGACAAATTCTAATGTGGGGCTGCTATGCTTTTGGATCGTGTTTGAAGGCTAAGTACTTCAAGGAGATAAAGACACATTCCGCTGATTTCAATAAGCCTAGAACGGGTTCATTCTAACCTCTCCCTGGGTAACTGTCACTGAAATTACTCCAGATACATGCCAGCTACAGGTGAAACAAGCTATTCACTTATAAGGAATGATCCAGAATCTAAAGAAAACACAGACAGAGGATGTATTTTTAACAGCTTCCAAACCACTGTTTTCTAAGATTTTGGGGCAACTGCACTAACAAATTGGTCTTGCTATCTCTCTACTATATGTTTATCACATTCCATTATGAAAACAAGGAAATGTATTTGGACCACAACTAGACTCCCCTGTGAACTGAACTAGTGTGACCAGGAATTCCATATTACTATTAGTTCATTTCTTCCTTTTAACCAAAGGTAAAATATATCATCTCAAAACTGTTATTTGTCTTGTATTTTGTTTTTAAAATAAGTATTTTGAAATAGTCCTTCTTTTTAAAAGCATTGTTGTTCAGCGTTGCAAACTACTGGTGTTTAATAGTTGCTTCAAAATAAAAATCAGGAGCACATATATGTGTGTGTGTGTGTGTATGTGTATGACATAATGTTATATCTATAAACAACCTAAAATTCCATTCTAATTAATAATATGCATTTGAAAATGTAGGAAGACTGCACAGACGTATCCCTTTTCTATTTTAGAAACCTGAGCATCCTACACTGAAGTACATATAATCAAAAGGCGACCAAAAGTGGAAGGCAGCCTGGAGTATTTGCAAAAAAAAGTTATAAATATTTTGTAACAGCTTGCTGGAGCAGCAGAAATCACTTGACAAGGATGTGGCATCTGTGACACAAGTCTGTGGCATCTGCCATTCTGCTAAAGGTTCTTTTGCCTACACTGGAGACTTCATGGGATGTCTGAATATTTTGGTTTCTACTTCTTTTGCTTGAAAAATGACCAGCAAGCAGGACTATCACATTTTGACAGATGGGGAACAGTTGTTTGGCCTGATTTTGTAAGAATTTACTGTTTTCTTCTTCGTTTAGGTGGATGCTCAGCAACATACTTTCACCTCTGTTGTATACAGAGTCCCCCTTACATGGTAACAGGTAGCAGCAGGACAGAAGGGAGATTTCAACATTTGACTCAGCTCACACATTACTGACCTACAGCCTAACAGAACTGCACAAAGAGATCCTATGACCCCATAAATATAACAAGTTGTAAAAGGCCATGGATATGTCAACTGATTCATTTCTCTCTTACTGGAAAACTGACATTGCTGCAGTAACATGATGTACTTTAAAGGTCACTGTGAACAGGGCTCTGACAAATCAGGCTTGACAACCACACAGTGAGTCAATGATAACAAAACAAGAAGCTTTAAAATAAGTAAACAATAAAGTAGGTAGAATAGCCGGCATTCTACTCTAGCCTGACTATAACAGAAAAAAACGTAAGTAAGAAAGAAGCATATTTTCTGTTGACTGGAGCATTTTGAAAAAAATGCCCATCACAGTATTAACTAAGATCCATGATGTTAAGATCATTTCTTTTACTTCCACTTTATTGATATGAACAGTAGCTGTTCAAGTAGCTATTCCAGGAAGAAAAAAATTCATACGGTTCTCTTTCCTATATGCTCATTCTAGAAACAAGCACACAATGTGCTCATTTCTTCAGCGAAAGGCATTTACATTCCTAAGAAGAAATTATGCATCAAACTTCCTGCCCATAATGGTAGTTGCAGTTTCACCTTTTAAGTCTGAAACAGAATGATAAGACTGAAAATAGAATGATGGCATCAAACATATTTAAGTAAAACGTACAATATTAGACCTTTTGGAATAACAAAGCAACGGCTGGTAGATGACCAAGTTTGCAAATGAGAGAGTTTGGCAAGAATATGCTTCTGGCATTCACAAATAGCCTATAACCAAATGTTTTACTCTCAAGATACAGTAAATTGAGTATAGTGCTGATGATTATTGCTTTCTGTGTCTTTCATGCACATACAGACTCACAGTAAATTTATATAACCTAGCTTTATCTGCACACATCAATCTGCTTATTTGTCTCTTAGCAGACAGAAAGGGACATATTGTACCCACAAGACTTGCACAAGCTTTCCAGTTTCTTACCTAAATTCAGAGATAAGAGTTTCCATAAAAAATTTTTTACCCATGTTTTGGAAGTCTTGCTATTGTGCAGTAATGCATTTTGGTTTAGGATCATTTTATTCTTAAACCACTATTATATATAGTGGTATGTTAACTGGATTCAGGATCTAGAGAATAAAGACAAACATACTAGGCAATAATTCTTACTACACCTATCATCAAAATACTACAGTGTTTTGATTTGAATAGAGTACGTATTTTGTTCTTTATTTTAAACCTTAGTCTGAAATTATCTTACTGTACCTTGAACTATTGCGGAGTATAGACCTAAACAAATAATGTCAGATTTCTTTTTCATCCCAACTGCTTTGAGCGACTGTAACAATGACAGCAGCACTAAACCTGACTAATTAAATAGGGATTATGTTTGTTTTTCATTATCACAGCAATTAAAGTGTGTAATAGATTACTTTGCTGGAAGCAAGCAAAAGTAAAACATCAGGCACTAGATATATCTATTTTGTAAAACAGGTACACTGCAGAGATTCCTGAACTATAGGTAACCTTCATATGGCAAGACACAGTGCCAGTAGAGTTTAGGTACATGAAACAGACTAGCCACGTTTATTATTTGCTTTTAATGAAAATCAAACAGAATTTTAATTAAAAGTAAGACCAGGATGCCAAAATATTCCTTGTGTAATGGTCACTAAAAACTAGATTCTATGACAAGAATGGAGTTGAAATCAGGTTTCAGCATGGCTGCTGCTGTTTGTTTCTATAAAGGAGAGCTCAGATAAAAGGTATATGACTGAGCAGACAGGCTAGAAAAGATGTCAGCTGATCCACTGTACAGGAGCTTGTCAAAAACTGTAAATAGTTCTGCTTTGATAGCACAATTAGATCACTTTATATAGACTGAAATGCTTTGTTATTTGTATGTGTCATTTTCACTGACGTGATATGAAAATTCCCAAGGCGATTTTTATATTTTATCTAAGACTTCCTTTTCCTCATTTAAAGTTGAATGATTTCCTTCTATGGTTTTATCAATGGGCCAGAAAAGCTGATAAGATTGCTTCCTTCCTCTCTTAGATATGTTTGGACTTTTGCCATCCCACTTTGAAAAGTAATACATTTGCTCTCCCGTCCTGCTTAGCAGCAAAGAGTGGGAGGCAACTAGCTTCATTCATAAAATGTAGCTAGAAGATTAATGTGATAGAAAAATAAACTAAGAGACAGGTTTAGATTTGAGCTATTCAGGGTCTCAGCCATTGCACCTCCAATAAGCTATGGCTGTAAGATCACATGAGTACTATGAAGCAAATCTCTTCCTCAAAGAACTGCCTGATTATGAACTACTGTAAACTCTCTTCACAAGGGAAGCAGCAATGGTCCCAAACTCTCCTCCTGCTTTCAGTTACTGTTTCACTCTTCTCTCCCCCCACCCATTACACACTTTTTATATAGAGCTCTATTCTTATCAGTTCTTTGCATGCCACAGTGAAGTAGGTGCGAGGGAGATGAAAACATGACCTCATTTAATCCTGCAATGTACCTCTCCCATGAACAAGAATTACCAGGGCTGCAGCCAAAAGTTATTCTGCACTTGTTCTGTGGGGAAGATCTTTCCCTTCCAGCTTCATCCCCATAGCAGGAAGAACAATTTTGGACTTCAGTATTTCAGTAATCTTCAGTATTTATCCTACATGCTCCTGCATCCAATATTGGACTTTGGCCAACATGCAAGTGAGTGCAGCAGATCTAGGGAGCTTGATACAGCTCTTGTSTATAAATGTTAAAAGGCGTGAATCATTAAAGTTATCTATTTCCTGAACACAAGCATGAAGGCAGTAGCTGTTCTTACAAGATAAACAATATCACATCCTCCCGGACYTGAAGGAAAGAACCAGTCTTGAAATGCTATATATATTGCTTTAACTAAAAAAGACTCCCGTCAGTTGGTATAAATAAAGTTTCCATAGCATTTTTGTGTCAGTGTGAGTCATATTTAATTTGTGGGTTAGTCTTCTCATAGAATTTTCATCAGTTTTGTTTGATGTAGCATTCTCATTTCCTTGTCTAAAAAACCACTTTCTGCAGTGCTTAATGGAATCTAAATTTTATATTTCCAGTACAGAAATGGATATATTTCACTGAGAGGTGATAAGATTTCTCTTCAAATTAGCATGACACAGTCCATGATTTCATCATAAGACATCAGTGTGGAATGATACAACGGGGCTTTTACACTACTTCTCTCCCTTGCTTGGATCTCTCAGCTTCAGCTGTAGCAGCATCAGTTGGTTCTGCAACCATTAGGCGGTTCTGGCTATCCACACCAAGACAGATGTGCCCAATTTTGCAGCTACTTTGTGCAGCCTGCTATGCACTCCCTGCAGGATGAAATAATCCGGATTCTTCCATCTGCAAGGCCTGTAAACTATTGTGGGAAAGGTGGCATAGGCTGTCTATGCCTATGTCTTATTACACAAGAAATTCTTTTTATGCTTTTTCTTAAGGACAGTATCTGCATGATAATTGGCCTTTATAAGAAATAAATTAGGCTACTTTGCAACAAAAATGTGGCCACTATATACCTATTAAGTACTTTTTCATTATTTGTTCCTTTAAATTCTCAAATTCTGTAAAAGCCTAAACCAACAAATTCTATGCTTCCAAGTTTCAAAAACTAAAGTGCCATCCATTTAAATGCTGAGTACAGCAATTGCAAGGATATGGAACAAATTAAATTCCTAAATTATGATTTGGTTAAGTTGAATATGGCCTGGAAAAATTGCGCTTCTACTGAAAACCAACCTCTTGAGGAAATTTAAGAGGTGAGGTCATAATGTGGGCTACTTACTGCCAGAAGAAAACAATGTCATCCCACGCTAAACTGCTGATTGACCTGGCAGGAATTTGAATATTTGAGGTATTAAGAGTATCATTCTTCAAAAGATTTTAATTTTCAAATGCATTTAAAGCTGAGTTTTTACTTTAAAATCTGAAATTTATACCTTTACCACAGTAAAAGCAATATAATTGGGGTGAGAGAAACAACATATTAAGAAATGTTGCAAAGTAATCACTTTTAATTTTCCATGACATAGAAATATGTGGTCTAGTGGCCTGAGTACAGTTGCAAGAGCCAGGAACTTTGTATTTCCAATCCTGTCTGGATCTCCCAATGGCTTTAAGAAAGCTCTTCTGACCTCTCCACCTTAGTGTTCCAGAAGGGAGAAAGTTCAGTAAAAAGCAATGTCAATCATCTAATTTTTACTACAAAGGAAGAGATCTATAACTTTCAAATGGAATAGAGAAATTTCTCCAAATTGGACCATTAGGAATAATAAGAAGAGAATATAAAATACAATATTTGCCTCTAAAATTTGCTTCTCTTGTGGACAGTGACAATTTTTTTTTTCACTGAAGGTGGACCTTTGTAGAAAAGACAAACAAAATGATGTAGGGATAAAAACACGCAGATTCTACAGGAACAGAACAATGTTCTCTAGGAACAGTATTAGTCTAAAAAATCTATATAATTTTCTAGATAATAGGATAATTTTCTTTGGAACTAGTTTTTAGAAATTTATAGAAAAAGTATAAATTTATTAGGATAATTGTTATGCTCTGATATTTACAGATAGCTTGTCATTTTTCTATCAGAATTGGAAAATTTAAAGAAAGCAACAGATTTCCATGTCTAACTAACTAAAACTAAACTAAATACTTCAGTGGGCTTCTAGTTGTTTAGACTTTACAATTTTATCTAGAAAGTTCTTTGCCTTTGCTTCTACATCTGGCAACAGAAATATAAGATATCATCTGGAATACATAGATTACAGAAGATGAATGAACATCAAGGTATGTCTGAAATTCATTTTTGATCTTAGAAGCAGAGCATTAGGAGACTATTTGCTTTTCTCCTCTGTGTTACAAAGTTGTCAGTGTATGTTACATTTCCACAACAGTTCTAAAACTATGCAGAATCCCAACAGTCAGCACTTCTGAGAAAGATAATGTAGCATTCTCTGCTGCCTCCAACTCTATAGTTTATCTGCTTATCTATCAGTGAACATACACGCTTCTTGTAATGCATTGATACTAGGCATCAGAAACAATCTTCATATGAGTCACAGCTGTGCCAAGATAGTGGAAAAAGAATGCAGATAGCAGCTGACAAATGCRAATTTATATACTTCCAACAATATACTTTTCAAAACTTATAGAAAATTGACTTGATACTGCTGCTTAATGTATAAATTCTGCCGTATTCATTAAACGAAGCATTAAATAAAAACCAAGAGACTGACTGCTCTTTCGAAGTCAACAAGAATTCTGATACTGTACTGTATAGGAATGGGAGCAGACTCCTAATGGAAGTTAAGAAGCTAAAGAAATCTAGCTCAAAAGCAAGTTGATTTTCATTTTCTGAACAGTGTTTTCTTTCCTCAAAATAGATCCTCATTCCTCGTGTTTGTTTTTTTCATGAAACTCATGATACGCCTTACCTCAGACAGCATATCTCATATTACAAACAGCTCCCAGAGAACCTTGTCATTTGCCTCTTTGCTAAAGACTTCTTGATAGTTCAGTTCTTTTCCAGAATGTAACTGTGTACTCTTACCATTCTCCTCATTTCTGAAAGCTGTACGTAGAACTGAAAACTACAGAAGACGTATATAGTTCCAAATGAACTGGACAGGTTGTCTTTCCAGCCACATGTTGGCTAGGAATGTATGGCATTCCCAGTCTCAGAAGCATAAATGTACAAGTTGGAAAACAGAACAACTGTACAAATCAGAAAATAAATGCTTATAAAATGATTTCCATCTGTAAGCAGCTTGAAAAACTGCACGTTGTGATTTCTCTCGACTTAAATAACTCAATGATTCTGCAAAGTAATTTACAAACATTTTCTGCACAATAATTCTTGGTCTGTGATTTGAATACTTTTTTAAGCATTTGCCATTCCAAATGAATATTCTGAATGGGGTTCCCAGAAACCTAGGTCAGCTGATAGCTTTTTGTTCCCAAGTCCTTTGTTGACAAACCAGAGACAGAAAATTACAGTGCAGAAGTAGATTTTATAAACGTAGTTTCTTTGTGAAGTATTCTTCCAATTCCAGGCAGTCCTCTGCATCCACTCATCCACATCTTACTGAAAGATTTCTGTTCTTTCTTTCAGAATATTCTTTAGAATTTAAAATAACATTAAAGTTACATAGCTACCCTTCTCCTTTGAAGGCATTTCTCATCTTTTCTGTAATTATGCAAAAAATTTTCAAACTGATAGAAAGATGTTAGGCTATGATATTTGTTTGATTTTGTGCATTTGAACTGTTCTCATCCTATAACCTGACTGTGAACAGTACTTTTTTTGCATGAGTCTTACACTAGTATTCATTTCCAAGTGTTAGTGAGACAGTATTGTTTTAATGTTATTTGAATTGTGATAGCATCTAGAAACTCCAGCTCTAGACCCAACCTACTATGATATCTGCTGTACAAAGTCAGTATTAAAAAATAATTTAAAAGACAGAAGCAGTTATTCACTCTGCTAAGACATGATCGACCCCTTCCTTATATTTCCAGTAGACTTCATATATCAGTTCCTAAATGTTCCAAGTGATTGTGTTTCCAGCACTTCCTCTGGGAGACCATTTCACAATTGAATAAGTCTCACTGTCACAAAGTTGTTCCTCCCATTCAACATAAATTTTCTGATTCCTTTTTCAACTGTAATGTTTCTGTTTGCATTGCCCAATACCTCTCTTAGAATGGGATCCCTGTTAAAAAGGGCCACAATGGCATTTTGATGGTTTGGTTCTTTCACAGTTCATATTTTCACACTTTATAGGAAGTAATAAACTCATCACAATTCTCTTGTGGTATATTTTGAAGTTAAATAAACAACTGAGTAAAGCCATAGGGACAGCCTGTACCAGAACAGTATCAGCCTGCAATTATATAGACAGAAAAGTTTCTTCCTCCTAGGCTTAATCTGCAATGTTTTCTTTCTGTACAATCCTATTTGCCATTGCACTGCTCTTGCTATCATCATTTTTACATCACATTTTGTTGATCACTCTACAGTCCTTTTTCGCTTCAGTCAGTATTTAAATTAATTTTCTTTTGGTTGATAATCTGGGAGAAGATGGTGATAACCTGCATCATTGCCTGTGCCTTAAACCAAAACCTTTAAGCGCACACCTGTAAGATTAGATTCTTCTTTAGTACAGGAGGAAAAGAAATGTGCTTTTGAATTTAAGTTCCAACACAGCTGGCAAATTTGACATAGTAATTGACAACTGTGAAGCTCTGAGTGCCCAAAGAGAAATTAAGAATGTTTTTAAGTTAGAGTTTTTAATTAAATGGTATAGGGAAAACTAAAACATCCTTTTATTTGTAGGCTGTGCATATAGATACTATAGGTGTAAAGCCTAATGATCACACTTTTAAAAAATATTGCTTTCTAGTTGATACGCCTAAACCTCAGCAGATGAGCTCTAGCAGTGGATTATTCTATGAGTCTATATATGTGAATCTGTTGGTCACTCCATTGTTCAGGCAGAAGAAATCTTGCTTGCTGTTAAAGTGAAAGCAAACTGGCTGCCAAACATCTGTGAGAAATTGAACACTACCCATTTCTAATCTGAAACCTGAGTGGACAGCTAGTTGTTGGCCTCTTCTGTCTAGACTGATGCAGTTCCCCACTCCCACCTCTGTGTAAAAGGGTCAGCCAGGAATCTGCAGGCCAAAAAAGAAAATGGTCCAAATGACTAATGCTTTTCATTCAAGTAATCAGAATTCACTTGCACACTCTTTTCTCCCACCTCCATCAAAACATCAGTAACAGGAAAGCATGATTTTGAAGTTGATAGCTATGAAAATAAAATGTCTGGCACAGGTTCTAAGAAAAAGCATGCCCTGGTTTTAATTTGTATTACATAGAGGGCCTCTRAAAGTGAAAAAGCATGTGGTGTGCTCAAGGCCCCTTCCAACTAAAGTACTGGAAGGAGAATAAGTTCATTTATGCTCTCATTTYACTTACAATCCTTTTCATGTGAAGGTGTGCTTTTTAAATCTTTTTCATCCTTAACTCTTTTTTGGGGTTTTCTACCTCTAATAAAAAGCTGTTATCCAAAGTCACTCTTAAGCTTCCCAAATTCCCACAGATAGATTGGTAAAGTGATTTATGACAATTTATTAAAAAAAAAAATCAAAAGATGTGAGAGATGTCTAAGTTTGCATGCCACTACTTTGGTAAGAGCAACTTACAGATAATTAGAAGCTGATTTTCGAAGTGTTGATCACTCAGAAATTCAACTCCATTTTACTAATTTACAACACAAATATGACTAACTATGAAAGTTCTACACACGTAAGGAGTAGAACTGCTACCTCCATAGTATAGCAGTGGGCTGTAATGAATTAAATATCATTACACTGGCAAACTAGAAAGATTTGGCTGTGGTAAATTAACATCAGCCTGAAGTTAGTCATGGTTAACAGGTCAAGATCTCAACAGAGCTGAGCTCTAATAAGACTGGAGTAATGCCATGATAGATCACAGTATCAGTGGAAGGAACCTGGAGAAATGTAATGTTGATGAAGTCTCATACATTTCATCAGTTTTGAAAATGTGCATTTTTGTCATTTAAAACCACTAAATCCTCTGAATAAGAGTTGTTCTTCTACACTTCAATCTCTGCCATTTTTATTTGTGAGATGGGAGAGTATCAGCTTGTAAGATGACCCTATTTTTATTTCAACAAAGCCTTTAGCATTTAATCATTATAATATATTTTCATATCCAGTAAATTAGATATGAGAATTTGTATAGTAACAGCTGTGATTAACTATGCAAAATGCCTCTTTTTAGTTCCCATGGCATTATCTCTATTGACTACTGGATTTTTCTTCTTCAAAACAACGTTAAGTATAGCTGTGTATTTTTATTCATTTTTAATAGCTTAAATGTTATGATTCATGGGAAGTACTTTTTGCCTTTAATGACACAGTATCCAAAAGGTTTATGTTAAATCCTTAATCATATTCCGCCTGTCTCCGTTTTTGCACTTAGGTATAAAAACAGAAACATTCAGAGAACTACAAGCATGGAGAAAGATCAAGGATCAATCTCAAGTCTTCAAGATTCTAATGTAGTAAAAATGTGATTTTACTAAAAGTAAGCTTTAAGGTATTTTCAAGCTTTGTGTCTCCGGTGTATTCAATCAAATACCAAGTTTCAACTCAAACTTCAAGAGAGTGATCATCAGGCTATGATTACTACATCTACTGTGATGTGCTTATCACTAATCTTCATTGCGGTTATGTGTACTTTATATTTTTTAACTGAGATTAGAATCCAAATCTTCATAGCTACTATGCACTTAATGCACTAKATAACACATTTGACAAACATGAATCCACATCTTCATAGCTACTATACTATATACACGGTTAAACAGTCTCTGCCCAAGAAAATATAAAATCTAAAAAGGATAGAAGAAAATCTGGAAGAAGGTGATATTTTTTCCATTTTACAGGTTTTGAACTAAAACAGAGTGCGATTGCAAGCTTAACCCAAAACATAATGGTTTCTATGGGCTCTGGCTAGACTTTTGGATGATTTCAACATTGTTTCCAAATGTTGCTTCAGTAACTGCCAGACTGTACACAGTAAAACACACCGGGTTTTGGCAAGATGGTGCAACAATGAGTATTCTGCCAGGCTGCTCTGTGGAATATGTGAYACAGGCAGCCAGGACACCACTGATCACCATTGTGAAAGCCTGTAAGCACATACTGGAGGATTCCGTAGATCTGGGTGTTTCTGGAGACTTCCTTCTGTTTACCAACAGTGTGTCTTTATGACACCTCAAGGGCAATCCAAATTTATGACTGTGGAGATCATCAGGGAATGTAGCCTTTAGGACACTATTGTAGGCATTCTTATCTATATAGATGAAGTCTAAATGACTTGCTCAATGTCACATTTGAATCTACATCTAAGCTTCACATAATTCAGAAATAACCTGTTCCTCTAGTTTGTGTCCTTAAGAAATTAAATGTTTCAGTTCATCCAAACACATACAAGTTTGGATGCTTCTGTAGACTTGAGTTCTTGTAGACTYGAGTCTGCAAAAGTAGGGCAAGAAATCTCATAAAAATGTGTGTGACTTCAAGGTAAGTTCCATGCAGGGTGTGGCTGCAGAATCAGACCTCAGGAAGGGCTTATTTTGCTCACCTTTTCCATAAACCTCTCTGTTGATCTGATTCTGTGCATACTCTATTGGGTATGTATATTTGAGCTATACAGACATTCTCTGAAAACCCCAGAGTAGGATGTATTATATTTTATGGAGGATGAAGAGAAAACACAGATGGTCTTATTTTCATTGTAGTGGCTTAAGAAGAGTGTAAGTAATGAGCTAAATCCATGACACAGACAAATTAAACTAAAAAAAAAATCAAGGTTGTCTGTACATTTCATCTTTCACTAAACCTATATGTCAGAGTTGGTTCATACTTTTTGTAAAGATAATGGACCATGTTTGCTAAGACTCATGTACTTTCCTGTTAGATTTTAATCACTATTTTTAAAATAAAATAAATTATGATAGATATTATAATTCATATTCTCATTCAGTTCATATTGCTTTTTATAATGCATTCTTAGAAATTTTAAACTGAAATGGTTCTTTATTAATATTGTATTTTCCATTTTGTTTACACATATAAAATTACTGCTTTGTTGTTTTAAGACTTCTGATAAATGTAGAGTTCCTAATGTTGAATTTTCTCAGAGAATTATTTGCTGTCAGAAAGAAAAACATGTCTAACTTACTTCCTATAATTCTTTCTACTGAATATACCAGGTAGCATCTCTGTGTCAGTGAATGCAATATATTTCTTACTTCAATAGTGTCAGAATATCATCTACTAACAAAGATGCTGCAGTATATGACTTTCCTGATGGTTTTTCCATTTGTAAGAAATACAGCTTCAAAAAAAATCAAGCACTGTATTGCAACAAATGTTCATATGATTAAAAAGCCATCACTCCTAAGCAGCAGCTTCTGAAAGAATACTTCTCAAAGTCTTGCTCTTGCAACAGCTTCATCCTTGTAACCTAATCATTTCTGTTTGACTTGTGCAGACACTAGGATCTGTTAACACAGACAGAAGTAGTTCCCTTGTGGTTATCCAAAAATGAAGTGAATGGACTTTTTTTTTACTTGTTTTCTCATTATAGATTTGATCTTGCCACTTTACACTAGCTAACTCTCTCAGTGATACCAAATAGGAATGCTGACATGAATAGGACTACATGACAGACCCCAGTATCATTTCAATTAGAAAAGTCCCAGTACAGTAGAAAGCAGTTGCAAAAGATGTGTTTACTGCTTTTAATTTTCATCAGGGCACATTAAGCTAACATTTTAAAGCTTCAAAATATATCAAACTGTACAATCTCAGATGAATGTATTTGCTTGAGATTTTAACAAGTAGTATGTAGCCACAGGCCCCCTGAAAAATCAAAGATCAACCTGTTTACAATGTGCCTTACAAAACAGCCTTCAAAGCTTTGGGTTCTGCAGACTCTTTAAGTGGCATGTTAAAATACACAGTAGGTCAAAAAGAATAATGTGTAACATTTTGACTATTTCAGTCTGTTCTATATGTTTGTTTCTTTATTGAACTCGATGTACTGAATATAAATAACAAAATTTGTAATCTTGCAGCTTTTGACAGCTGCACAAACTGTATGCAACAGCAGTATGAAAACCATGCTAACATTATTTAAAGYTTACCAGCTTCCTTCCATTATTGTTACTGCCTCAGTTAAGAGAGTATTATAGGAGTGAACAATGCAAAGATATTTTTAAATGCAAACTTGTATCTCATGACCTTGTAGTCTCCACCACTGTAAGTTAACAGCCCAATAASATGTTTAGTTTAGTCAGTGAAAAAATGAATACTGACTTCTGTAAGCTCTGTAAACACTGTTTCAAATAATTATCAGGCCATTCAATTCTTCCTTAAAATGACATATTAACCTGCCTCTTTTTGTTTTATTTTTTTTTTAATTTTTATTTTCTTCTTTTATGTCTGGGTCCTGAAGGATATATTATGCATAAATGTGCATAAAACACATTTCATATTACACAAATACTCATTTAACTTCCTCTGAATGTGTATTCCACATGCTCAGAACTTTTATTTTATACTGTCTTTTGACACAGATTTGTTCAAATCCAGACTTTCTAGTCACCTGCTTACTCCTCACATACAGCTCACCCCTTAACTTACCCAACTTATTCTAATCTATTTACTCATTCCTCCTACAAGCATATATCATGCTCAGCTCTTCTCTCCTGCCCCCTGCCAATGCTGGCATCTTTCTCTTCTCTGTTTTTAGCTCACTGGCCCTGGTCTAGCAGCACAGATACTGCAGGGGATGATGAGGACATCTCAGTGGGTTTTGCAACTCTCCCCCAAGCAGAGACAAGGGAAAGCAGGGTAARCCTTACCATCTGCTCAGACAGCCAAGCTCTATATAGCTCTGACTCCTGCTGCAATGAGATAGGGAGGGCTTACACTTTTCCACACTACACCACAGCTTCCAGTGGTTCCCATACAGCAGGAAAGCACTAGGCATGAAAGCCTCCCTACCTACTCTGTGAATAGTCTGTATTCTCCACATCTGCAAAATCATCACTGATTTATACAGTCCATTTTTTCACAAAGTATACTCATGAATTTGAGGACTGAAGTTAAAAGTAAACCCATGAGAAGGTAATTTGGGTTAGCATTGCACAAGGGCAGAAAAACAATTATAGATCTGAGTTAAACAACAGTAGCTACAAGTGCCTTTAAGACCTACAGGAAGCAAACAAATTAAATCATCATTTTTGCTCTCTAACCTATCGCTATATAGTATTTATCATATTGTCCTGGCAGATAACTGAAAACAGTTTTTTTTTTTTTTATAAAGCTATTTAAAACTTAAACTCTGAAATAGAAATTTAAAAACCTGGAAGTCTAGCTTCTATACCTATTGAACTATTCYATAATTGATTGGTTTATGTAATAAAATTTCCATCAGTGAAGGGACATGTCCTGTTTCAGAACATTCCTGAATTTTACAAAGGCAATGTGATGGTCCAAACTAAATCTGGATTTAATTTTGTAATTCCTCATTACTTTTACAATAGCTAAGACTTCTGAATCTGTCATTTTAATGGAATTTAAATGGAATAAGAAGATTGAAATACAGATCTGGATCCAAATTTTGTCTGGTGTCCATGACAAACATCAAGAGAAATTAATTTGTCAGTTATTTTGAAAATATTAGCAGGCAACAGATTAACTAAGATATAGTAGTGGCATACTAATTTTGCCATAAGCCTGTAAGTGACTTCCCTTTAGTATTGGCTCAGATATTTTATTCTTTCAAACTGGTTGATTAGACAGGTTTATTATCAGAATTTTATCAGCATATGAGATGATATTGGGATTTCTGGCTTCGCAAAACAGACAAAAGAAAAAAGATAATAAAATTAAAGCTTAAAACTAGTGCCTTTTACACTTTTAGCATTTTTTAACACTGGAACATAAAATACAACTTTTGATCAGCTTAGTAGTTTAGGAAACTATCCTTCATAAGTGAAGGCCCTCAATTTCCAGTGTACACAACAGCTACTGAACACAGTACAGCACTAGGTCCAACTTTGAACTCTGTAATGGCCACCTCCAAGCAGAGCATGAGAGAGCCCGTAATAGAAAGGAGAAGAAGAAGGAAGAGCCTGGCAGCAGAGGTGCTATGTACCCTGGAGGGTATACTGTTCATAACAACTCAGCTAATCAACAGTCTAACCTACCTCCTGCTAAGCTGACATTGTGTTTCAGTTGATAATGCAACTTCTCAGAGCCACTGTGTTTCAGAACAAGTTGTACTTGGCAGATTGCCACAGTGCTGAGTGATCCTTCTCCTGCGGGATTCCAGAGCTTCCACAAACACAACAGGTCACTTTCCACTAATGTGACATAAAAGAAAGAGATTGAAAATGTCAGTGGCTGCCTGCTGAAATCAGTATGCAGAACCAAGCTCTGTTTACAATGCAGATATGTTAAAGGGAAATCAYGTAATTCCCTCTTCCCCCATCTGACATTACCCTCTCCCAACATGCAGTCATGCTGCCACACTGAATAGCTGGCTGGAGTCTGAAAAGAATGGTCATATATTAAATCATTTGAACTATTTTTAATGAGTGCACATCTAGCTTTAGGATGAGAACAAATAAAAACCGAATCCTACATTGCCCTGCTTCTAAAGAAAACTTAACTCCATCTGTAGTACTGGAATGAATGAAATATGTGGCAACAACAACTGCAGGAACTTCACTTGGCATTTTTAAAAAATGATCTGTAGAAATCACAATTTGGTAAAACATTTGAAGGATTTCTTTCTTCCTGTTGTTGTGGGTTTTCCCCTCTTCTACATATATATTAACTGGAAAGTATAGTATGTTAATGGTAAGTATAGTATTTTGTCTGTAAATTAGTGCTGTATTGTTTGTTCTGTGATGTAAGTTCTTGTACAGGAGGAAATAACTCAGTTTTAACTGAGTTATAAACTAAATATAAACTATTTGGTTTAGTAATGTAATTGAAAACACTTGAACCAAGTTTGGCAAAACACTTCTGTTTCTTTTCAGATCAGTTGAAAAGCTACTATAAAYTTAGCTTTCAGATTAGACAAACAAAATCAATACTTTAAGTAGTGAGAATGGCTAAGTATGAATCAGTAGAATAACATGTAAGCCGAAGACCCACAAAAATCATTACTTCTTAATATCAAAAAGTATGATTGCAAAACCACAAAGCAGAAGATGAAAAATTACTAAAATATTTCAGAACGTAATCCATCAATATTCCTATCATTATGTTAAATATTATGTTTTAGAGGGGAATATGTCAAAATACACAGGGTACTACTTATTCATATCTAGCAGGCTTMCAGCTATCTAGATTCCTTTCCCAAGATCTGTTGTGTTTATACCAAAGAAAGTGGACTCCTCAAAATCAGTCAGGAGGACTAGATCAGTTTACACAATTACGAGTATAACCCAAGTACAAACGAAAAGGTTCTGTAAATCAAAATCAAATTTAATGTCAGAACAWTTTGCTTCCTAAATAGACTTTTGAAACGGCAAAAGAGCAGTCTCAGCAAGCCATTCAGTAGAAAATAGTGCTAGAAGTGTATCAATGAAACTTCAACCATGCATGATCATATATACTATTGTTTTTATATTAATGAATAGCTYGATTCTGAAAAACTGTGGAGAAATACAGGAGAAAGAACATCAACAGTTCAGCCAGACAGCTTTTTTGATTTTTAAAAATTCTTGTTTATGTCATGCTTCTGTAGTCTAGTTGTGTGGCACCAGCACAAGCTGCCTTGCCATTGACTGCTTATTTTGTTTGTTTATTTGCACCCACTTATGTAAGTACTGGAGCTGGCTGCTTACCAATTTCCATATCTTCATAGATTATCTCCTCTATTTTGATATATTTTCTGAAGCCCTGAGGCAACCAAGTATTAAAATGAAACTAGAGTCTTTTTCTGAATCCTTGCAGTAAATTTAGTAATTTATTTATTGTCAAAATTTCTCCTACTAGGGAAGAGGGATCCCAAATCAATTAATATTTGATCATTATTTCTATTTTGGAAACAGCAATGGAAACCCGCATCAGCTATTTTTAATGGAATGTTAGTCTTAAATATGATAAAATGATATGGTTTTCTTGTGGTCTTCAGTACCATTTAAAAAAGTATTAGTTTGTATTCTTCTGAAATTATACTAAATGCTATTTATTGAACTTCTTATCATAGCAGTACAAATAAATCTAAAAGAAGATACAATTTTCATCCTATTATACTTGCAATTCTTTGTCCTGTTTCTGTGAAGAAACGGTCAGGTACACTGATTCCATCCAGAAGCTAAATATTACGGTCATGTTCAAAAATACTATTAAATCACATTCATAGTGAGGCTAAAATTTGATTCTTGGTTGCTTTTCTGTGCTGAGTATTTGAATCTCCTATTATGCTGGCCTGACCTCAGGTGTTTCACAAACATGAAACATGAGAGACAAGGAGAAAATAGTATCAATGAAATTCTCTACATACATTCACTTAAAATTCTACTACTGCATCAATTTGAGGCAGTATTCCCCTGTGAATGTGAATTCCATCTAAGAATGGAAAATTTGAGTAGTGCTGCTTTTCCAAATTCTAGTCTACTCCCTCCCAATCCAAGAAACCATAATCTCAGAAAGGCCTTGTCTTTCACACACACACAAAACCTACCCAAAACACTGAATAAATAATCATTGGCTAGCCAGTACTGAGCTACATGYTATTATGGCTACAGAACCCACTGTGAAAACTGATCACTGATTCTGCTGCTATCCTTTAGCCCCTTATACGTGCGCAAGTGAGGATCTTCCCTCTTAGCCTCTGACAGCTTACATTCTATGGGAGCCTTTGGTGGAGTGAATTTTTGAATGGTTTTTGGAAATAGAAGTATACTGCATAATGGGATTTTTCCTATTCACTTGTTGAGTGACTTCTTTAAAGATTCCAATAGATTTGTGACTAAAGTTGGTTTGATGCTTCCCGTATATACAATACTTACTATGTGCCCACTTACTCCATTCTTAAAGTAGTTCCTACTAATTTGTCTGGTACAGGTTTTGATACAATTGGGGATTGTTCATACCCTAAGAGGGGAACAAGACACATTATTTCCTTTGCATATCGCAAAGATAGATTTCTAAGATAGACTTTCAGGCATTTAGCTAGAACTAATAGCACATCAGTTAGCAACCGGCGTCTTTCAAAAGTTACCAGTGCGCACTTGAATAGTAGGTTGCTGCTTAGAGAAATTCCAAAAAAAGAAAGTAACTTGACCTGTTGAAGACTGAGTGCAGGAAGTCACTTAGCATAAGAGAATTCAACAAAAAAATCTTAGAGAAAGTTTAAAGTGAACATGCATAACATAATTAGTATATTTTCTCTATCTTTTATTTCTCTGTTTTGCTCAGTTGTCATGTATAACTCTTAATAAAATCCAAGCAGTGTCAGATGGACAGGGTATTTCTAGGCTTGTGGACTAAAATATAGCACAGAAATGTTCAAGCGTGTTTTAAAGGGTTAGCTCAATGCCAAAATTGACTAGCTCAGTCTAGTTGGGGTGTCAGAGAATTCAATGTTAGGCAATTTCATCTACCCTTGCTGAAGATGTGTCAAGTCACTCATCATCAAAATAATTCAGGAATGCTGGGCAGATTAAAAGGAGCTATCATGAGTTTCAATCTAATAATAACACATTAGTACTTAATCAAGATTTTTGAAACTTAAGATTTGCCCACAGGACAATGTAGGGCACTGCAGAAATATCTGCCACCACCTATGCTATACTTGGAGTGGAGGTTTTAGAGCATTTTTACACAGCATAATGTTGAACAAAGTAGCTGTACAGCTATTTTGCAAAGGATTCTGACCTAATAAACCTGAGCAGAGTACTCAGCTAATGCAGCTGTACCACTTCCAGGACCTGGCCTAGCTCTGCACTGCATAGTACCGTGTATGTATCTTGAGACCTTCCACTTACTCACAGACCAAGCATGGCAAGCATAACAGCCATTCTAACTTCTCAAATCATCTTTCTAATGCACACTAAGTCTAGCTTTGACAATAAATAAAAACACGGTGTCTTCCCACAAGGAAATATTAATATGAATCACCCTATTTAAGAAAAGGTGTATTACAACACAATGAATCATTGTTTGTCTTATGAAGTATTCCAGTACAGTATAGATACGAGTATTATTCACCCAGATGTGTAGTAACTTCATTAAAGCATTGCTCCTAAGCATTCTAGCCACAGAGACATTCTCCTTCTGGAATTCATAACTACTTTATTCTGTGAACAGATGTTCTATTCAGTACATAGTAATACAAACAAAATCATATTGTAAGCAAAATTGTCAATCTAGTATTATCAGGTGCATGTCCTTTTTCCCTCCTGGTAGTCTATACACATAAAACGAAAGCATCCAATCATATATCATCCTGGAAACTAAACATTACCAAATGTGGCTAATATTTAGATGGGAGATCATAAAACCCTGAATCATAGCTGATATAAAACAAAGAACTGTGACTGATTACTCAATAAATATTAGGCCTCAGAAATCATAAGACTGACTTTATTTTGTCCTACTATTGCAGTTTAATTGACATGGAAGTAAAAGAAAACATAAAGGATGGACTCCTGTACTCTGGAAATAAAATGATTTCATAGATAAATACTATTTTCCCTTTCTAGAATAGATAGGCAAGACGATAAAAGCTATCAGGATCATTTCTTTCATTCTTTCTTTGTGATTTGAATCCATTGGGAATAAATCCATAGATTATTTTCCTTTTCAAAACTGAAAACATCTAGTGCTGACAGTTCAGCAGCAAGCAAAGATACATGCCAGCAAAGTAAAAGAGAACCAAGTAGTTCAAGAAACATACGTAACATTTTCTTAATCTAAAACAGTGCTCTTTACAGAATTATAAAAAATAGTCTCTTAAAATGCAATTAAACCCCTAACTGAATTTAGCCTATAGGTTTTCATTATAATCACTCTTTGCATCTGTAATACGATAAATGACACATCTAAATTACGTAAAAGGGGAATAGTCATTACAGCCCAACAGGATGGAAGAGTGGCAATAGTGTATTATTGAAACTAGCGACTTTTATTCTCTTCTTGCAAAAATGAAAGTCTAGTTTCCCCTTAGAGTAGATTTGTACGTTTTATATTTACTATATGATAGACATCCCGTATATCAATTTTTTCATTACAATGACTGAATGCAGGATAAATAGTCTTCAAAGCATCACTTGTTTCTACCAAATAAATTACTTATTCAATTTAGTATTAGGCCAACAGTGTTCTGATACGGTTGATGGACTGATGAAAACGTAATTGGTAATAAATATTTTGTATTTCAAGAATTTGGAGGGACTGATCTTACTATCATGTTTGAGCTAACTACATGAATTAAGTTAATTTCGTAAGGTGTAAATGCCATGATCTCAATAACTTTACAGCAACTCCCTAATGACAGGCATGCATCCACTCTCAATATTAGGCTCATCCATACTTGCACAGTATCTAAAAGAAAACTAGAATCAAAGAATCTTGATTAACAGTCTTAGTTACTATTTACATTCGTTCTAGCAAATCAAATGCTAGATTTTTATGTGATTATGGATGGCAGAAAAACTTCCAATAAAGTACATCCATACAKCATCTATATGGACAGAAAATAATATTAACCACTTTTTCAAAGTATGTTATATAAGGTTTACTTTCATAGAGCATTAGTAACTTTAATTAGTAGTTGCATGACTTCAATTTACAGAAAATTTATAGAAAATTGTTACAAAATACTGCATTTAAGAGTTTTTCCCCTGATCTGGGTTACAGTGTAACCCAGTTACAGTTACATTGACCAAGAAAAGGAATATTCTTCATCCGCTTTGAAATGACAACAACTTATTCAATTGCCTTTACCAAACCAAGACTATACCCAGATCACACCATGTTGTGACCAACGAATCAACTCCACTAGAACTCCTCACTCAGCATCACCCACTGGCATATGGGKAATGACCAGTACAGCCAGTTTTGTGCAAGGCATCTGCTATCAAGCCTGTACAGACACCGAAACAACCTCTATTTCAGCATTTCAGTTCTTTAACTTGCAAACTGCAGGGCAGGATCTTSCCCCTAAAAGTATCAATATTAACAACAACAACAATTTGTCTTTTGCTCTAATCCATTACAGCCATCAGCAATGTAGGCATACATTTTAAAGGCATTATTACCAATCAATAGTTCTTGAGTCATGTATAACCTGTGAAGAATYCAAATGTGGCCCTATACCAAACTTCTGTCACTGGATTGGCAGCTGGGCTGTAGGTAATTCAAACACTCTGCTATTGGAAGAAGTTAAAAAGTATGGACCTACCTGACTGTGTTCAGATTTAGCTGAATACTTGCTCAGCACTATCCAAGAGCATCCAGCAATAGAACCCTTAATAGCTGTTGATATCTTCCCTCCTTCAGACTCCTGCTCTTTGGAGTATGTTTCTTATAGATTTATCTGTATGCTATACAGGTAGCAGAAATGCACCACATGCAGATAAATGTATTACTGCACAAGAGCTGACTTGATATAAAAGTCTAGTTTTCAGTTAATCTATTTCTTTACAAAGGGACTCATTTTTACAAGAAATGAATTGTGTTTGTAGATTTAGTTACTCTTACAAGCTCTGATTCCTTTTACATCATCACAGAATGCAGCGAATATCTGAAGTGCACTACTGTTGTGCCATGATTACTGTTGGTTTCATACAAACCAAAATATTGAATCATGAACTCAGTGTCCCTCTGTCATTCTTTTAAAACTTTGATCTTGTGTGTGAGTCAAAAGCTAAGGATTCTCTTAAACAATAAATCTCTAGAATCTGCTTCTTGAGTGTAAGCTCATCATCTGTGAACTCCTTGCAAATATTTAAAAAACAAGCCAGAACAGTTGTGTTGACTCAACAGTACATTGTACCATCTTTTGGTCAAGTACTTTGCACAAGAGTAGTCTCTCTGTCATTAAAAACATTGTGAAAGGGCCAAATTCTTGCCTCTTCTGGCAGTCCAAAAAAATAGCTCTATTAACTGCACTAAAATGTAGATAAATTTACTAAACTTTTAGCATTCTTACTTGCTTCTGCTTGTACAGGCAGGCTCTAGCATCCTGTATCCCCTGAAAATGAAATCCTAAACACATGGCATTGCACAAAAATGAAGAGCACTTTTAAAAAATTCTAGTCTTTCCTTTTTATAATTCTAAATACCTGAGTCCTCTTAAAAGTGTTATTTTCACAAATTTCATGTTAATATTTTTCATGTATTGACTGCTATATATGCACAAAYATTTCAGTTGTGTACTGACAGATCATGATAAAATATTTTAGCACTCTACATATTTAAAAGTAAGTCAGAAAATGTATCCACATCTATGCAAATAAAATGCACTAATTTTTGCATGCAAATTTATACAGCTTCAGATTGTGTGTACACATCCATAGGTCTAAATGTTTTTAGAAGATGTTCTTGAAAAATACGGTCCTTGTTAGAGATTCAATGGGGCAGGCATTACAGTTTGTTACTTGTTGTCCTTTTGTTCTGAAAAAAATTTGTATCTGCATTTTTGCTTCAGACACTACCAGTTTTCACAGCTTTGATGTTCTAACTTGTAGCAATTTCTGAAACTTAATATTCAGAAATATTTCARTAACATTAATCAATAAATCACTTCAGGAATGTGAGCAAAGAACTGAGAAAAAGCACACATTATTATATTTGCATGAAGGGGCACATCAAATGATYGATATACATATATATTTATATGTATTTTATATATAGATAGGTATTTAGTATAAATATAAAGCATAAAACCTCTTTTGTGTTTACTAAGCAGTCTTACTGATTTTGGTGAAGCTGCTCTAAATTCATGAACTAWCTAAGAGCAGAATTTGTTGTAGGGAAAGGGGAATGAAGCACACCCATACTCTGACACGCATCTGATATCCTCTGATGCAATTTTTTTGTAATGAAATAACACTTTTGCCTCCCTTTTTTGCTTTTAAAACTATAACTTACTAGTATAGGGTTCTCTTTCTATAGCTTGCATAATAAAAATTAACTAATATGATCAAGCATATTATTCCACCCTAACCTCCCCTTCTGGGCTGCACAAACTCCCAAAATAGCAGCACTTGTGCCACTCAATGTCAGTTCAGTTGGTCACTAGCATCTCTAAAGGAAATATTTTCATAATGTATTGTGGATGCAGGAAGAGTAGTATTTTAACTGCATGGATAGGTAAAATGCATATTTTAATCTACAATCAGACAAATGATCAAGCACGATTACTAAAGAAACATAATACTTATTTAAAAGAAGTTTTTTCTTTCATGTGTTGTATACAACCTCAGCTCTGATTCCTTCTAAGGGATATAAATGAACTGCTATCATGTACAGCACGTAAGAGTTTCTTCACTCACGGAGGAAGTCAAATACCAGATATTGCTCAGCCTCTGGAGTGTGTTTGCATGGACTTAGTTGTAGCATCAGCCTATTCTCAAATTGTACATGACACTAGAGACCTAAGTTCATATTGCTACCTTTTTCTGATGCTCATCTTAGTGCACTGATGTGCTGAAACCCATTTATGTTGCTTTATCTAAAATACATGAAACCGATCACACTTTAGAAGTGCACAGATTTTMTCAGGAAATATGAAATTGTCTCACYTAAGAGCCTATTAAAGACCCTTAAGAGAGCAGATATAGTTAAACACATATTCTAGCTTTGCCCATGCAAATTTAAGTAGCCTTCAACAATTTCCTTTGCTATCTGTATTCATTCATTAATCCAACACATAATTATTTTAACAATACCATGATGACATGATGATGGTGTAGAATATTATCTGGTATTCATTTAAAAAAATAATCTTCCACAAAATAGAAGAAAAAAGATTTCCTACAATAAAGTCCAATCAGTCAAAGTAACATTTCTTCTACTTTATAGCAACTTCCTTCATTTTAGGAGATCAGAAACTTAACAAATCTCTCTTAAAACATTGTTTCCCTTTTTCCACATCAGTAAACAGAGGCAAAAATAGATTAAGTGATTCAAGTACGAATTAAATCCAATCACCCATTCTAAATGTTATAATTCACTATCTTTCCAGAAAGCACCTCAAAGAGTCAGGAAATTATACCTGATGTTGATATACTTGTTATAGTACCCACAAAAGGTATTATAAAACACCAAAACTGTTCTATTTTAAAAACCTTCAGATTTACGGTTAATAATGATGCTATTAACTTCATTAATCATATTTAAATCTTTTGGGGACACACAAACAAACYAACCTCTAGACCTTCATGGCACAGACATTATAAGTTTTTTTTTTTTTTTTGTCTGCTAAGGAGTGTAACATTGGTCTGTAAACATGYGGTCAATATACCGAGTAGTGGCTTTGCTAAATCACAGACATTTTGAAAACTGTGTAATTAAAAGCTGGGATTCCTCTGAGGGTWGTGCTTTTTAGATCAAGAAAGACTGGGATGACAAAATATCTTCTGGATCCATAATAAGGCATTTGCTCTAGCAGTAATTGAAAAATAAATGTTTTCATTATTCCACTAACAGCTACAAAGGTGAAAAAATTAACAATTCCAGAAATGGTTAATTCTTCACTGAATGACATACAGTCTTTTACATTATTCACATTAACAGAAAATACAGTAAATGAAATAGCAAACAATATGTAGGCAATGCAAATAGTATTATCCCTAAAGAAGTATTAACGATCACCTCTTCCTCCAGGAATCTGCCTTGATTTGCTAGGAAGAGAATGGTAGTTCAAGATGCAGAAATGTGACAAAACAGTACAGGACACATTTCTCAACTAGAAATAGTTATTGGCCTGACAGAAATAAATGGTTTCTGACTTAATCAAATAGGAGCAAAATAAACAGCAATTTAGGAACTGATCTGAGTTGGACAAATGTAAATGTAGTTTTTGTTTTCTGAAATTTCAGAAATATRCTTTCTTTTTTATTTTCAGTAATCTCAGTATTATTTGAAGATACTTATGATCTCAACTTTGTGTCTGCCTTTTTTGTTTGAACGATTAGGTTGATAGCTCAATGAGAAAGACCATCATCAATAGAAATTAAATTTTCTGGATTTCAAAGAACCTTTGGAAGAAAATAAAAATCAAATTAAATCTAATAGAAATAATAGTGATTTCTGGACTACAGTATAGTTCTGAAATCTATCTATCCACATAGATGAGTTTTACATCAGACTTTAATTCTTAGACTTGAAGCAATTTTTATTTCAGAAATACTGCAATTCTGAAAGTRAGTGACCTTTACTACAATATCTACAGTCTCTGAAAAGTAAAGTGAAACAGCTGACCATAGGACAGCACAAAAAACTCCTCAATGAGAAATGTCAGATATTTATGATAAGRCCTGTCTTTCTTGTATTATTATTAACTATTTCACCATCCCTATCTACTAACAAACTTCAAACATTTTGAGATGCATTCTGTCCAAATGTCATCAGACTTTCATTARACCTGCCACTAAAGGATTTTGTCCTTTCATCTTTATCTTCCCTTATCAGTTTTCCACAATTCACAATTTCCAGTTCATATGAATTACCACTTATTTATTTACCATTTTATATTTCTACTGTATCTCTGATACAAGAAACTTTTACTTAAAAGAAGTTATTTGCCTTTCAACTTTCCCTCTTACTTTTTCTACAAGTAAAAAAATAAGGGAATTATAGAAAAAYAAGACAAACTTTAACTATGACCACATCCTACTGATTGATGCTAAAGACAAAAAAGGTACTAAGCAAATAATAACTAAATATATTTATATTACTTTAATACTGTATCAAAGTACATATATATATTTGGCATATATATGCCAGGCAAATCGTCAAACTTTGCACATGTTTTCCTTTGTAGTCATCAGGATACTGATGTAAGTTCAAGGCAAAATTCTTTCCTAAATGCCCCAGCCTGTGGATCCAAATTTAATCCTAACCACTGAATCAATCTGGCATCCAATTCTAACAGTAGCATTCTTCCTTAACACCATAACAGGTATTCCTTCAGTACTGACTCAGCTATAGTGATGAAACCTATTAAACCACTGACATCTTTTCTTGTAATATGGTAAGTTTTTCTCACACATCTCCCATTCAAGTACAGACGAGGCCCAACTCTGCTTAGTTCCTGAGATCTTACATGATCCCACCTCAAGCACAAAAACATTTACACTAACATGCTTATTAGCTTTCTTAATGTTAAAGTGATTAACATGTTACCTCTTGCTAATTTTATGACTCAAAGAACTAGACATTCAGCATTGCTCACTTCTGGAGTTCTGTTAGATTTATTTACTTTTTTTCACTATTACTATAAAATGAGACACCAAATAATTTCTCTATAACGACCTTTTTAATATACCCACATATACATACCTTAATGACAGAGGTGTGAGTAGTGTATCTGTAGTAATTCAAATTACTACCTCAATGTACTCAATATTWCCACTGACTATCTAATGACTAAATTATTTATCTAAATAATTTAGCCATAATTTATGTTTGTAAGTTCTATACTAAGTTTCTTTTCTGTTTTGGAATATTTGTTCCCTAGTGAAGATGTCTTGCATGCAAATATCCTGAGTAGATGTTTGCTGGCAGATCTGAACTCACTCTACTGGCACGTTAAGCCATCAATTAAGTTAGGTAATCAATTTTGGTCCAAAACACTGCAGAGGCTAGTAAGTCTTGTTGAATGGCTGTGCTTCTCAGTCTGCATACACCATCCTRCTGACATACCTTACGGGTTCTTGATACCACACCGGGTTTATTAGCTCCAGGACAGCACACCATGAAAGCAATTGTACAGCTTTTGAGTCAGAGCTAGACTGTGACTGGCTATCTTGGACTACAACAGGCATAAAAAGCTGGGTCTGTCTGCACAGACATGCCCAGACCTATCCTAGTAAAGATTTCAAATGGCTGTATTTTACAATCTTGAAATAAATATATAGGGCCAACTACTACTTTTACTTACACAAGAGCAAATCAAGAGCAGTATTTCACTTGTTGATCATTAACTTCAGACCTACTTTACAAATTTACACTAGTGCCATTGAAAGCAACATCTGCTTCTATAGCTTTGAGCCAGCAGAAACAACCAGTCATTTTAGAAGATTCCAGCTCAACTTGTACTAACATTTACCATTTAGATGTCAGCATACAGACAGAGGACCAAACAGAGAGAGGGATTTGCTGAATGAAGTTATTACTATATATTATTATTATATACAATGATGATTGCTAGTATTGTTGAGTTTAGTGATTTGACTGTTATGAATACGAAGGACTAATAAGGGTGKCTAGAATATGTTTAGGGAAGGTAAGCCATTAAAGATCTCCCACAACTCTGCCCTCCACATCCTAATTCCAACAGTTTTATTCTTTCAGTTCCAATCTTACTGATTATTTTTTTCCACTCTGTTTTTAAATGAGTAAAAGAATATTTTTGCCTTATTTTCATTTTTATTTCCCCATTTTCCCTTAATTTCTTAGATTCAACTTTGATAGCGTTCTAGAGATTTCAAGTTAAAACCACCTTGTATATYAGCAACACTTTGATGTTATATAGTGTTATCAAGGTCATTCTGACAAAAACACCAGAAGCAATCTGTTTGTTTTGAAACTGCGTGTTTTGTTTAAATCTGTTTACTTCTGCATTAAGTCTAGGTACTCTGAGTTGTCATGATGACTCAGAGTGAAGTTGCAAGGGCTCAGTTCTACAAAGAGATTAGTCACTTTGTTTTTTGCATGGAGCTGCTCTGAGTCAACTTCAAATTGTTGAACACAGAGAACCTTGGTACATCTTCAAATAGTGCAGGTAACTTTAGTGCAAATTTCTGAAAGAAAAGCAGTCTCAACATATCCAAATAAATAAATAAATAGGCCTATCTTATCCGATATCCCCAAAGAACTACTGGGTTTTAGAACAAGGGAAATRATAACAATATGAACGTCTTTTTGTATCTTTCCATATACAAAGAGTAACTTGTTAAAGGGTTAACACTCTCATCTTAATACACTCTGAGAATATTACAACAATTAAGTTAGCTGTGCTCTTAATGCATTAGTTGTTTCAGGAATTATATATTTAGACACTAAATGGTTTGGGGTTTTATTGTACTTTCAGCCWCTGGAAATATTTCTTTTGCTTTTTAAACTGTGGTATAAGAAGATTTTGGCAAAACTGAGAACTAGGTTTACAAAATTAGGCCAATTTGTTTACTTGATTTTAAGAAGCTATTTTAAGTTTACCATGATTCTAAACAAGTGATGCACTTGTACTGATCTGTTTTTTATTGATTGTCTGGGCTATATCTTTTCTTTAACTGGATGTACATATATATTTATACATACATACAGATAYGTGTCTGTATGAATATATATGTGTGTGTGAACCCCATATTGTTGAAKTTCTGATGACTGGAGTTGACAGGGTAAAATATTATTTAATCTGCATAGTGTAAATCATCTAAATACACTTTACACCATTTGCATCATACGTCAAAGCTCAGAAGGTGTCTTTGCGACATGGAGTGTGAAAATGAAATATATTGCTATTGTACAGATAAGTTTACATCTACAGAATAACTCTTTAAACTCAGCTGAAAAAAAAACAACCCAAATGGCCTGTCTAAAGAACCATATCAYCCTGACTCCTTTAGGAGAAAAAACCAAAAACCACAAAAACACAAAAGACATCTTGGAAGAAACTCGTATTTCTCTGAATCACACAGCTGTATTAACATTTTTATGAGGGTTCATACGGAAACATATAAAAATAACCTGAAAGCTAAAAGTAGTGGACTCCAGGAAAAGGAGAAGAGAGGAAGATGATCCCAGTTCACTTGACAATTATGACAAATTACTGTTGCTCTCTTAAAGGCCATTTTGAATTATTTCTACTTATATGAGGCTTGAATTTGCTCCCCTCTTTTAAAAGTATGTGAGTTATCTTTTCATAATCTTCTCCTTTTTCTTCCTTTTCCTCAGATCGTCTGACATATTTTGCTGTTTTACTAGGTCTTTGCAAAATAGGCTTTAGTATGCCTTCCATTCATAGCRTGTTAAAGAACAAGCAAATGCTTATATCTTGATTCAAGCTAAAATATCTATGTCATTAAATTATTTTCTAGAGAAAGATTACGGCTATTTATTTTTATTATTCACTTTCTAGGGAAAGTATTATGGCTAATGCATATCAAGTGCCTAATCACTGTATGAATGCCTCACAACAAATACTACTTCTGCATAGTTATCTGCCATTTGTTTATATTCTGGYTTATTTAACAACTAATAGCTACTTTACTTATTATGAAACTAAAAATGGGCACTTAATATCCCTATGTTCATTCCTATCCACATATTTATCTGTTAGCACTTCTTGTTCATTCTTTAAATACATTTGTGTCCTTTACATGTATATCCTCAATGTCGTTCTGTAACTATACCTCCAAATCACAAACAAAAACATAAGCGCTTTAGTTACTTATTATATCACAATGTTTACAATGTTATCCCAAGTCATGAATTCTATCAGCTTATTTGGGATATAATTTATTTGTAAGACACTGTATGAAACACAGTTTCATTATATCATACAATGCTTTTATGCAGAAGGGATTAGCATCCAATGCCAAATTCACTTTGTAAGATTCACAGATGACTGAAACTTAGAACGTGAAAACTTTAGAATCTGATATAAGATGCAACAGCAGAATGAACGTCAAGATTTTGAAATCTGAGTACTATTCTTTTATTAACTGCCTGGCRATGAGAAATACATTGCTATGAAAAGCGGAAATATAAATGCATACCTGGTACTCTTTGTTCCTCCTTGGGAACTTTTTTCCCAAATACATCAAGTGCCTTTGTGAAAAAACAGAGCTAAGTCTGTTCTGATCTAGGATGAAATATATCAGATAATTCAGAAATCTGCTGCCTCTGTATTCTTTTTTATTTTTTTATTGTGGTAAGGGTCATTACGCTGCATACTGTACAAATACACACACACCCCCCTCCCCAAACTGTCAACTTCACAATATTAAAGAAGTACCTCCCATTACTGAAAGCACAGTAGTAAGGGGAACCCTGAAAGGCATTAAGTTACTGCTTTTGCATCGGTATAACRTATTTACAGATACTTTTTCCTCTCTGCCACTTGCACTCAAAATTGTTCAATAAAAAAAAATCAGGTTGTGGGTATACAGGAAAATTATTCTATCCTCCAGGATACACCACTACAAAGAAGGGTTGAGTTAATCTGTGTTGATGTATTAAAAGAAGTATAATATAAAACAAACTATAGTAACAACRTCACAATTATCTGAAATTCAATATAGGCAATACCTTTTCTCAGAACTTGGTAAAACTRTAAATAATATGATGAAGTAGACTGACACTTGTTCACTGGCCACATAGTATGCCAGTCATAGAGACAGTATAGATCAGGTTTAACAGTTTTATCTTCTGTACCATAAGGTTATATCTTTCAGGATGACAGGCTCTTAAAAACATAGGCACATAATAATTTTGATAATTACCCTTATGATTATTTATTACTCACTCTGTTCTTCATTTTCCACAAAGTGACTGGAAGTAAAGCTTAACAAGCACAGAGGATTAACAATAACAACAGAACGGCCCTGACAACAGAATTACTGGAGACAGAGCAAATACTCAGTGACAATCTTCTGTTGTTTCAAATTATTGCAACGTATTTCTTTCAGTTTCATTATCATTCAGTCTGGTTCTATAACAATTTTCAGTTTTTGTGAAAATGATTAGTGAATCTGTGAAAGTTCTTTCTGAAGAACAAAAGTAGGTGTAAAGATCACGTAAGATTGAATTTCAAGCTACATGCTTAGAATTAGATTGCACAATCTACATTCATGTTGTGAGTAGCTTCTTACCCAAGCAGTCCTGCAGGCTAAACTCACAATATTGGTATTTCCTCATGCATTGATAGGTACACAATCTGTCCCTTATATATAAAATCCAGGTAAAATTTTCCAAAAACTTCACTATAAATGTAAAAAATATAAACGTTCAACATCAAAATGAATGATTTCAAGATAAGTTTTCTCATCTACTTCAGATTTTTCTCCTTCACTAATATAATTCTAAATGCTTGATTCTGAGCAGGTTACAAATACTGTTAACCTCTTTAACCACTAGGAACAATGGACCTTTGCAACTGCATTCTGCCTGATCTAATACTAACAAATGAATGCTTTAACCTCAATTACTTACAGGTAAATCAGTGYCCAGATGTAAAATCTGTTGACTGAATTTTGTTTAAAGGCATTGCGGAGTTCAAGTAGCAGAATGGATTACTTGGTCATTCTATTAAATTATTAAATTTAACAAAAGAAAATATTTATTTTTGTTAACTGGTATGTGAGTACAGCTCATTTTTTGAAAATAATTACCAAGAACTCAGCTTCATTTAATCATATTTTACTTAGTGATTGTTAGTCTTGCCAGATCTGCCTGGAATCAAACTCAAACAGTACTTTGCAACCCATGYTGGTGTCACTGACAAATTCCCTCACTGCCACGGGTTTGCTTCTTCCTTAGTTGGGATAAAAAGTGAGCGCCCAGGGAACAAGCACTAGTTTCAGACTAGTGCAGTGTCCCATCTATGAATGAGCAGCAATACATACTTAACAACATGGTAACAAAGTTCTGTATGGAAGTTTTAAGGCATTCTTGCATTCTACTGCGTCATCACACCATTCTTAAGGTTGTGTTATTGGCACTACATTAACATGAAAGCCTCAAAGAGCTAATATTTCCTTTCATGAACAAGTGAAGAAGTTGGGGTAAATTGGATCAGAACTATAATCATCATATTGCTCCCTTCTCCGTCAGCAAGGGCTGACTGGACATGACGGAGGGAATATACTTCATCTGGCAATGGGCCGATAGCATACTCCCCACTTGTGCAATGCTACAGCTCACGGGAAATATGATTCAGAGGACTGTCTCTGAGTCATAATTTCTTTTTGAGCTCCTTCTGAAGTGGTGAGGCTAAATCTTGTCCCATACTTGGAACTACAAGCAAAGCTTCCAGCTTATTCTAAATTTTGAAATGTGCCAAGGAGATCAAAAACACTAAGTTTGTTAGGGGAATTTTCTATTCACTATTACCTCCTTTAGCAGTAATTAAATAAGATTAATATATTTTATATTAACAAAGGAACAATCACCCACTGCTAATGACTTTAAACAGTAAAAAACATACTTAATATGTGTTTTCTAAAATGTCTATATTGTCCTGCTACACATTTAAGATGGTATATATCATCATCCACGTGAAAAGTTGAGATATTTATTAACAAAAGTTTACAGACATCCTGTATCATCCTGGAATCAAACATGCACCAGTAAAGACTGTTAATAYGCAACAACACTATGAATGATCATTTTAGCAGATTTGTTATTTTACCCTTTAAAGATACTCAGGGGGAGATCATCTGCTAAAAATCAACAATTTATTTTGAAACAGCATCATAATTTATTATGGATGGAAATTGGCAATAATTTATGATATTGTTAACAACTAACATTTAAATCCATGTTAGAGGAAGATCATAATCAATCTAATTTACACTGTAAAGGGTTGCACTTGTAAAAATGTTTCTTTATGGCAAGTAGAGAGATTGAAAACATCCCTTTTTAACTGCACCACAATGTGTCTTTGTTCTACTGTTCCAGAATCCCCTAACTATTGAAAACATTGCTAAGCTTTCTAAATCATTCATGCTAAGCATAACAAATAATTGCCTTTGTAATCAAGGACTATAAGTACATCTTAACTATCATTTAGATGCAGGCCGTGATAGAAAAACAGTCTAATTCTAAACGACACAGTAATTTCTGACACCTCAACCCATTTAAAGAAAAATATTGAAAATATCATGAAGTAACTTAAAAATCTAGCAAATTAYCACAAAAGTGTACAGAGCTTAATGTATGCTATATGAGAAGACAGTGCTGAGCGTTATTGGGCACTTAATCTGAAGCATAAGTGCTTTTATCATGCTCCCACTTCAGGTAAAGTTCCTTCTGGCTCAACCAGACTGGGTTCTCCTGTGTAAGATCAAACACTTATCTATACTGGGAATCTTTCTATCAATTCTATTATAGTGGATAACACCTATTGCAGGTACTTTACTGCGATAATCTAGGTATCCTACTGGCATAACGTACTCTTATTTGAAGCTCTAGGTTACTTTCTGAAGCATCTCCGAAGTCTACAAATTGAAGCAGTATTTTAACTGCTTGATTTGACTGTCTTCACCTGTATTTTTCAAATACTTCTTGTATCATCCCTGAAATCCAGTAGTATCCAGTAAAAATCAGCAATAATTTCTACATTGTTAGATGATTTCATAAAAATTCCTTTGACAGAACTGTTTTTGAGCTACCCATCCCATATGATAATCTGTAGATTTGGATTCACTAAAGATAATCCAATTCACAGAAAAATTAAATGTTTATGTTACTCTTACATGGGAAAATCACAGAGCTAAGTTTCAGATTTCCCACAACAGAGCTTTTTTTTTTTTTTTTTCCAATGCATTATAGAAAAGACAAAACAAAAACTTTATTTGCCTGATTTACTCCTTACTTTTCCCTTTGAGCCTACCTGTTGGCCTGGAGTGTTCTATGGCTATCTATCYACACTATCAAGTGTACAGTACAACGCCAAAAGATACCGTGTTGAGGACAAAAAGTCCATGCTATAGGCATATCCCTGGTTTTACTTTAGACTAACTTTAAGTTGGTCCCACTGACTGACTGCTCATTAGCGGCTGGAGTGCATTAGGGCTATGTCCACATTAGCAGTAAGTATAGAACAGTAGAGTAGATATGGAGGGCAAAAGAATTGGCGTTGAAGATTTGATGTCCACACTGTGTGCATTTCGCARTTTATTTCGTAGTAGTTCTAGGCTGATTCCATAAACTCACTAGCGTGCAATATATTAGATGTTCTCTCGTACCACAAATTTTGGGTTGATTTCAACCAAACGGTTGCACATGCCGAATCAAAGCAAGGTAAGCAGGGATAAATGAGTAATTAATTTCTAAAGTTCACTTCTAATCCAAACTAAAACACTAATGTAGATGCATCATAACTGTGCTCCTGACATGCACCTTTTTGTTCAGATAATCTAAAAGGAATTCAGTTTGCATGTTCCATGACTGTTCTGCAATGCAACTGAAGTGTGGTTATCAGGGACAACTGAGAGATTCTCTTCAAAAGTGCACTCTTAAACTTAACTAAAATACTAATGTAGACTCTCCCTTTGTAGAACAGAGGCACACAGGAGCCTCTCTGTTCTTGGGTTCAGCCTATGCTTCAATTTGTAGACTATTCTATCTAAGCTGTATAGAATTAGTTTACCTCTTGTGCATGGACGGCATGGAAGYACATGCTTTAAAAAGAAAGACGTATCTTCTGGAGTAAGGTGCCATTTGCTACAGACTGCATCATTCCCTGTTCAAGAGAGTAAAGAGACACAAAATACTGCTTTGCTATCTTGCAGGGGCTACCTGTATTTAGATAATAGTATGTAAATAAGAGAAACATGCAAAAACACAACCATCCTTTCCTGCAGATACGTAAAAATAACTCCATAATGTGAGGAGAAAAGCAGCTTTCACTCTGCTTTTTCAATGGACTAACTGCTGCAGTTACTAAAGATTATCRTCTAAAGGAAGACTGAAACATTTTACACTAAGCTGTCAGTAGCTCTACTGCAGAATTTTGCCACGTTTGTTAAACAGCAGTAAAAATAGTAAAGTTAAAGTAGTACTTCTATCTGATAGAAGGACCAGTATCCTTAAAAGTGGATTATGCTGCCTCTATATGACAAGCCGAGGCATTTCTGAGCTGTCAGTCAAAGGTACTCTACAGCAAAAACATCAGCCCAACTTTTTCAACAGAGAGCTCAGACACAGATGAAGGGGAAAAGAACAGGTAGGATTAACAACTTATTTATGGAATAGGATTCTTTATGCCGAGATTCCTTTTAAAAAATATTTCCCTTGAGTTAGATGCCCTTTTCTCTTCTGATTAGCACTTTTCTTAAGTTCAATTGGACCTCTGTTGCTCCATCATAAAAAATACAATTCTAAGAAAATCTGATTYTATTCCATAGTCTTACAAAACATAAGATAGAAGAAACCTAAATATAAAGCTAATCAATTTAAAAATATGCATTCCAACTTTTTCCTAATTCTGTAGTTTAAAAACATTTACAAAATATGCTTTTACATAATGAAGAATGATAATTCAGATATAGTTTGGATTTCCCACAAGAACTATTTTCAGAGTATTATTTTGATGACCATGGCTAGATTCAAAATTYGATATAACTATGCTACATAAATCAGATATAATTATTTTTCTTTTATACCAAGAAGGACAATTTGTGTCAATAAGAATAAAGGAAGGTATAGAAGCTAAATGAAAGTGACACAACATAAAACTGCCAATAGAACAGTCAATTCATTAAGCGCGGTTGTTGTTGAGACAACCACATTCACACTTATTCCCTGAGACAGATATTGCTGGAGAAATTCAGGTTAAAAACAATCTGATTCCCACTGGGATTCAAGTATTGATACTCCAGGAATGAAGCTGTCATCAGAAAAGGAAAGTAAAATCAGACATTCAAAGGTACCTTTCAAATTTCTATTTTCTACTTTTACTGCTAAAGTAACCTCCCATTCTCAGGAAAGGAATACACAAATTACTTGTAATTTCTCAAGTCAAAAAAAATGAAATCGAGAAGCAAATAATTTTTTTTTTTAACTTAAGGCATTTTTACAGGCAAGAATGGAAATAATTGGAGAGGCTGTATCACCCAGCAAAATGCTGAAAATTCTTATTTATAAACAGTCTGTATGGCATTTACTTTAACTTCTACTGAATCATTTTTAAAAAGAAAGAATTAAGGATGTACTGGCTAATTTTTATAAATATATATATATAATATATTTTCAATAGATCTAATGTACTAGCAAAGAAGGAAAAGGAAAAGGTTCATTTGCAGTCAGTTTGGGGAAAAGATGTTCTGCTTTTACCAAAACAATCCTGTCTGCTCATCAGCATTAATACTTGAAAAATTAAATTTACTAACCACTTTTTATTTCCAGTTACATAAATGGATATCTTCAGTTTCTGTTCTACCCAGATATTCTCTAATGACAATCTATGAAATTTATAGATAAAAGTTTGGTTGTTTAACTTTCTATATCTTACTAACCTTGACATATAGGTAAAAGCTGTATTTCACAAAGGAAGGATACATTCATGCTTCTTTCACTAAACCAGCTGCATAATACTTTCACATAATTTCAATGTTACCATCACTATATAACCCAAAGTTATCATCATTATATAACCCAAAGTAAAGAACAACTATCCATAAATAGGGAAACAAATAAGCAGCATAATCTTACTATTCATTCCTGATCCAATGAGAAAATGTTTTGCAAATTTGAGTATATGCCTTTGAAAAACAGCAGTCTGTGGTTCTTTTCACTGCATGGTGACACTATCCCCAATTATACAAAACAGTAAAGAAACCAAGCATCTGAGTATTTTCTGTAGACAATTATGCGATAGGATTAGATAGATGGTGAAAGGACTATAATGGAACAAGTAAACAACTAGATCTTCATTATCAGAGAGGTGCTGAGCACCCGCAGCTCCTTCTAAATTAAATTGAGTAACTGTCTTAATAGGTCTGCCTTTAATCTTTGTGACTAAAAATCTTAAATTCCAATCTATGTATTTTCATAAATATGCCTCATAATAAATGCTGTGAAGGCTCAGGTATATTATTTCAAAACAGGAAGGAAGGGCTGGATGAGAGAAATATGAGTTCATGGGGCTGTCTGGAAAATGCACATTTGGGGGACTCTTGTCACACGATGGATTATACTTTTTCATGGGGGTAAAGGAAACTCTGAGGTTGCCTTTTACAAAGATTTCTACATAACCCTTGATACCATAGTAGGTAATACCTAAGCTTCTCAGTCATTGCTAGATTTTACCCCCAAAATCATTCTTTTGAGAAAGGGATGTTTTTTTTTTTTTTTTATTTAATCTATTTCAGTTTAGAGCCTTACTCCTACATTTTTGTCCTCTAGATCTTACTGAATTTATCTAAATCTTGTTTAAATAGTCATTCCATTTTCTCACTCAAGTGACATACAACGAATGGCGAAGTTTCCCTGTTTGTAGAATAACCCAGTGATAATCGATTAACATAAAAAATTCACTCCATTAGATTTTTTGAGCTAACTTAATCTCATATAAAAATTATAGTATGTCCATACTAAGAATAGGACTGTCAAGGAGTTAATGAGACTAGGCTACTTTGGAGGTGCAATAAGAAAATGAGACTTTTAAGAAAAGAGTTTAGGCCATAAAAATACATTTGCAAGAAGAATTATATTAATTTCTCCACAAAGTTAAGATATTTCTTAAAATGTTAGAAATGTAAACTAATCTGCACATGGTAGAACAATGTAACACAACGAAAGTAAAAAATGATGAAGCCTAGGTTTCACTCCAAATCTATTGTTACAATGTGCTAAAAAATACTTCTGGGATATTTTTACTCTAAGTTTATATAGACAGGTATCTGGAATTCCTTTCCCTTTAATGAATTATCTATGCATAAGACCAAGCTGGGACTATATTGTACTACTCAACAAAACTGATTTCTTTTTCATGTTTTTTCAGGTTATTACCCTTGCAGGTGCAACTTAGGATGGGCAGAATATAGGCTGATGATAAGGGAACAATAAATCATGCAACATTGTGTCCAAAAGCACTTACCCCTCTACATCTTAACTGCACTAATAGTACTGCTCTTTGTGGAATTTCACAGACACCTACAGGAACTCATTATTTGTCTCTCAATACTTCTGTGGCAGGTGGCATATATCGTTCCACATTTGGCTCAGTAATAAAACCAGCAATCTCTTAATCACTGAATATTATAAACATTATAACCTCTCGTGGAAACTATAATGAAAGCAACTGTGATTTCAAACTTCTGGTCTTTTACAGTGCCTGCCTTACACAGGCACTTCGTAGGAGAGAACAAGCAAATAACTGAAACACAAAGCAAACATACCTGCAGCTCTAAGAACTACAGGTTCTTCTAGTCTGGTGAAGAGACACGAACAGGGGATCTTGATTTCCCTTTATGTTTGCTGGAAGACAACGGAACTACAGTTAAGGAAGCATTTTCTGCTGAGGCTAGGTTGATTCCTGTAAGTAAAACTGAAGAATACAAAAATGACTTCATAAAAAAGTGGGGTGCTGACTTCACAGAGTAAACTAAAGCTATGTTCTATATGCAGAAAATTATTTCAGAAATGCAAGGGTATCGTATACTGGCAGATATTCTTATATATTCTATATAATCTACCAAAATAATAAAACATCAATACAGAAATTCAATTTTGATTCAATATCTGTCAAGAACTCCAAGCAACATCTATTTGAAGAGAGATTAAACAAATTAGTTATTCTTCCTATCAATGAAAGTTGGGAAACTATATACAAATTAAGCATTAATTTGCAGTTTTGTTAAGTATTTCCCAATAGTCACATAAAAAATATGAAAAATCTAAGTTTTCAGAAAGGCTAAGTACTCCTTTTAAGCCAGACAGGCCCTCCAGAAAAATCTATTTCTACTAACTCTGTTGTCTGCAACTACTTGTGCTTTGGATCATATTTGCCTCCCAAAAAATTTCAAGATGACTGAATTATGCATATATTATTTTCTCAACTCCCTAGCTAAAAAATTGCAAGTGCAATGTAATAATAAAAAAAATACTAAAAAGATCAGAAAATACTGATATATTTCCTTTTACAACCAGAAAAAGCTTATTTATAGTTACTGTCAAACAAGTCCAGAGAAGTTGATGACTAAAAAAACCCTAAACAGAAAACGCAAGCCCTTTTTTTTAAATTGTTTCCTTTCTCCTTCCCACATGCATCCTTCAGCAATCAGCCACAGTGAAGTTTATCTTGTTCTACTGTTTTAAAATTTTAATATATTTAAACGTAAATACATTAAAATATGTAAATATATTTATATTTATAAATATAAATTTTAATATATACTAAAATATTAAAACTAACTTTAATATACTAATATACTAAATATTAGTATATTAATACTAATATACTAAATATACTAAATATACTAAAAATATACTAAAATATACTAAATAATACACTAAATATACTAAATATTCTAAATATTATTTACTATACTAAATAATATACTAAATATACTAAAAACTTTAAGATTGCCTTAAATTTTCAAGTATAGAAAGAAATCCAAGCAATATATGGAAACACCCATAGCAATCTGAATCCCACCCAACTGAACTACTAGGTAGAAAGTAACAAAAAATAAAAGGAATTCATTTTCAAAAACCAGTTTAATTCTACCAGCAGCAATCAACAATCTAATGCAGCAATCATAATTGTATAGCTTATTACAGGATACCATTGCAGGGCAGAATCAACGTTATTTGGGTGTTTAGTTGTGCATTTTCACACTGACACGTTTGAATTTCTTTTAAAACTAATCTTAGTCGCAATTTCCTTCCGTTTAGAGTACTTGTTAAAGGAATAATTGCATTTCTGTAGTTACAATTTATTCACTGTATTGCCATAACACTTAGAAGCTATAATCATGGACAAGGACATATTGTGTTAGACGCTGTAAAAACACTGAACAAAAAGCATCRCTGTTTACGTGATCATTGGACAGAAAGAGAATGGAGAAGTACCAAGAAAGGATGAAATAACATACATGTATAAGATTTGGCTGCCAACTTCTAAATAACTATTAATTTTTCGAGACTTCAAAAAAGTATCTGTGATGTTTATGGGGTGTTCTTTTCCCAAATCTGAGAGGCAGAATGAGAGAAACACAGAGATATTTGTCCAAAAATTTAACAAGTGGGTGGTGGAATTTGGTATCATGAATTGCTGACAGTTGACATCTCAGTAACGAATCATAGGTGAGGCTGACACAGACAAGGAAATACTTTGAAAGCAAAACCAAGTACTTTGAGTGACAGAGAAAGGACAGCTAGTATAGAGACAAACGGTCGAAATTACTGGCTAGGAAATGATCTTTGCAGCTGTATTATGGAAAAAAATATTTTTACACTTAAATGATTGATATTTACAAATGCCTAACTCCAACTAAATGCAACTTTGGAGGAGGGGGCTTTTTTAAAAAATAAGAAGATATCAGTAACTTCATCAGTGGGCAACACTGATCTCCACTGTTAAGTACTATAATATTGCATCGCGATGTAAGAAATTTGGAAAGTTGTTTCTCTTGGTCATTTCAGTTTGTGGCCAGGGTCTCAATGCTGCTGGTTAGCTCCTGTGAACTTCATGGAGTTATCTCCTGTGCCAACTAACTGCCTCTATTTGGAGCACTGAGTGAGTTGTCAAAGGAAAGAATACATTCAGAAAGGAAGAAAGCACTATGGAGGCAGAAAAGGGCTGGGAATACCCTCAGATATTAGCTTTTAAACRATGGTACAGTTTATGAATTACATCTGTGTATCTGATAACTTCTGACTCTGTATTTTAACAATACAACACTTACTCTAGATGGGGAAGAGAGTATTTTGTGGCATACAAATATCCACTGACAATCTGATTTCAGTAGAAATACCTTGCTCCTCATTTTTGGTCTAAACTTCATGGGTTGTGTCAACAGCCTGCCTGGACACCACAGCCTGAAGATCACTTACTGTTATCAAGATGTCACAGAAGTAAATCACATGCTTAAACACATCAAAACCATGACAGACTGGTCGCTGGACAGTCCCAAAATCACAAAACTGTCAAATTATACAGTACTGAATCAAAAGTAAAAAGCATTTTATAATAGGGTGTTGCACCTTAATAAAAATAGTCTCATGTCAGAACACGCAACACAAAACTTTTCTACCCTTACAAATAGTGCCAAGCAGCAAGGATTACACTAAAATATTTGGACTTTATCACAAGAGTGTAGTCCAGTATTGAAAGAGTGGGATGCAATCAAAATGTCAGCAGAAGAGTGATAAAATACATCAGGAGTTGCTGCCCACCCCACTGCAACTCCCTTGCACAGCAGCAGCGCTGGACCAACCCTGGTTACAAACAGGAGAGGCCAGTTTTAAACCACCTCGCTATGCCAAGGGGCGAGCACAACTCCCTTACCAAAAGTGCTCTGAAGTCATTTCTAAGGGCAGCAAGCTCTCGAGGTGAGGAATGATTTTGCTGAGATCCATCGCAGCGCTTCAGCTCTACCCGTGGGCTGAACTAGGTTGGAGCACGACTTGCCAAGTATCATCTTGCTGGGCAAAAGGGGCAGAAAGCGGCCTGGGGACGGCCACTCTGAGGAAAGGGAGCGAGGGAGAGCACCATACGCATTGTGGGCAGCGGAGCGTACGCTCAGCACATCGTTATAAGCAAGAGGCTTGTTCTGCCCCTGAGCCTTCTCTGGGGCTCGTGTGAGCTGGGGCTGGGGGACGAGTCACTGCTGCGCTGGAAGGGTGCGTTGTTCACAGACCCATACCCAGCAGGGTTGAGCRGGAGAGCTCCCTGCTCCGCTGGCGGGGGAGGGGGAACCTGCGTGGGGACGAAGGAGCTGAGGCGCCGGCCCTCTGGAGATACAGCGTGCTACATGTGTCACGCGTGGGCTCAGCTCTTCTGCCTGCTACCACCCTTACGCCCCCGGTCTGGGCTGCCTGGRGCCCGCCGACGGGCCGGACCTCCGGCCCTAGCGCCAGCCCCACGCAGGAGCCCCACGCAGGAGCGACGGTTGGCTTTGCACTCGGCTCCAACGGTCGCTCGCGCGCTGACGGGTTGTTTACTTCCTCAGCGGCGCGCGCCCGCGCCCGCGCCCTCCCCCGCCCGCCACCGCCCCGCGCGCCCCGCGCCCTCGGCTCGGCCGGCCTATCGGAGCCGCCCTCCGCCCGCGAGAAGGGCGGGGGGGGGGGGGGGGGGGGGGGGGCGGGCTGCGCTGCTTTCAAAAAAACCGTTGGAAGTAGGCAACGTCAACCGGTAGCGCTAATCGGATGGGACTTCGGAGCTCTGCCGCTGATTGGCTAAACCGCTTGTCAGTCCTCGGAAGCACCCCGCCTTCCGTTTTACTCGCGCCGCCAAATACACACAGTGTCCCGCCTCCGCCTCCCGTACCTTTGTGTGTGAGGCGCTGATTGGCCAATGCGCCGGCCCTTCACCACTCCCGCCAGTCAGTGAAAGCTCCGCCTCCTTCCCCACACATACACGTCTGAAACACAGGAAACACCCCTCTAGGTCGCGCGGAGAACCCGAGCTGCTGCCGCCTTTCATTGGTCCGCTGGGCTGCCGATCCGCTGAAGCCCCGCCTCCCCAGCTTGGCGCGGCGAAGCCCGCCTCTCCTCTAGTGGCGCCTGCTGATTGGGGGTCACTGGGGAACGGCCGTCGCTTCCTATTGGCTCGCGCCCTGCCACTCCGGCGAGCGGCCGCGCCGGCGCTCGGCTCTCG
>NW_028186756.1:1156361-1199226 GCF_003343005.1 Rhea americana
CGGAAGCAGAAGCACGGCCACAAGCGCTACTTCGTGCTGCGGGCCGAGAGCCACCTGGCCCCCGCCCGCCTCGAGTACTACGACAGCGAGAAGAAGTTCAAGAGCAGCCTGCGGGCCGCGGGCGGCGGRGCCGCCTCGCTCTGCTGCCCCCCGCCCAAGCGGGTCATCCCCCTCTACCAGTGCTTCACCGTCAGCCGGCGGGCCGACGCCAAGCACAAGCACATCATCGCCCTGTACACCAAGGACGAGTATTTTGCGATGCTGGCCGAGAACGAGGCYGAGCAGGAGGCCTGGTACCAAGCCATCAGCGAGCTCATGAGCCAGAGCAAAAGGGGCGTCCTGGAGCAGGAGGACCACGCGGATCCGCAGGCAGATGAGGATGACGAGCACTACGGCGCTGCGCTGAGGCCCGGCACCGTCTTCAAGGAGGTGTGGCAGGTCAACGTGAAGCCCAAAGGACTGGGCCAGACGAAGAACCTTACTGGAGTGTACAGGTTGTGCCTCTCCAGCAAGGCCATTCACCTCGTCAAGCTGAACTCGGAGGTGCCCTCTGTCCACTTGCAGCTGATGAATATCCGCCGCTGTGGGCACTCAGAGAACTTCTTTTTCATCGAAGTGGGCAGATCTGCCTCCATTGGGCCTGGAGAGCTCTGGATGCAAGTGGATGATTCGGTGGTTGCCCAGAATATGCACGAGACTTTTCTGGAGACCATGAAAGCGCTGAAGGCCTTTGCAGAGTTCAGGCCCCGAAGCAAGAGCCAGTCTTCTGGTGGTGGTAGTGGTACCAATCCTATTTCTTTCATCACCACTAGGAGGCACTTGGGCAACTTGCCCCCCAGCCAGACAGGCTTGCAGAGGAGATCTAGAACTGAGAGTGTTGCTGGAGGGACTCCACCTACCACCAAAAGCAGCAGCTCCTATCGCTTCAGAACATCCAGCGAAGGAGAAGGAACGATGACTAGACCTTTCAGGTCAGTGACTGGGAGTCTGATCCATCTGAATACTGCAAGGATGAATCTGGGCCGGCAAGAAGGGAGCGGAAGGTATGTTAGAGCAGCTTTCAGCTCTTCTTATCACACTAGGTCTGCTTCGCTGCCAGTGTCGCATTTTCCCTCCACTACAAGTCCCATCAGTGTTTCTTCCAGTAGTGGCCATGGCTCTGCTTCGGACATGTTGACCAGGCCTTCTAGCTCATCTGTTTGTGGCTCCCCAAGTGATGGGGGATTTATCTCTTCGGATGAATATGGCTCTAGCCCTGGAGATTTCAGGTACTTTCGGGTCAGGAGTAATACTCCAGATTCCCTGGGAAACACACCGCCTATCAGAGAAGAGAACTGTTTGAGTGAGTACATGTCCATGAGTAAACAGCAGGCAGATGATAGTTCAAGAGATGATTATATGGAGGCTGAAAAGTGTTTCAGGAAAAGAACTTACTCTCTAACTAAACCAACTTCTGCAGCAATGCAGCAGAAGACAACACAGACTACCGCTTCATTAGATGAGGATTCTGCAGGAAATCATGGACGATTACTTTACTCTGAATCACCAAAATTGAAAGATAACCATGAATCTGACTACAGTGACACTAACCTTGATTCTGTATGTAACCAAAGCAGGAGTAAAGCCAGGGATGATGGGTACATGCCAATGATGCCTGGAGTTGCATCTTCTCTATCAAGCAACACTGATTATTTGCCAATGACTGCTAAAAGTGTGTCTGTTCCAAAACAGATTAAYAATTCGTGGTCACCATCTCAGGTTGACTCCAGAGGATATATGATGATGTTTCCCAAGGCTAGCTCTTCACCTGTCCGAAGTCCCTTAACTGGATTTATATCAAAAGGAAGTAATGAGAAGATTATAAACAACGAGTATATGGATATGTCACCTGGTAATTCAGCTCCAAAGCACCCTGGTGATTCAAATTATATTCATACCACTTCTGTTTCCAGAGGTTTCAGCTCATATTTTTCTTTGCCCCGAAGCTTTAAGGCATTATCAGGACAGAATGGTGACCACAGTGAATATGTTCCAATGTCTTCACCTGGAAAACTTTTATATGGTGGACCAGAAAATGTAAAAGGTGTCAACAATGAAGGTCTGGCTAATGGCATCTCTAAGTCACCAGTTGTGAAAAGTTCAGATGAAGGACTTGCTCAGAACAGGGCTACTAGGCCTACAAGACTCCCCCTAGGTACAAGAGGAAGTAATACTATCCCAAGAATGTATGATCGTACAGTTCCACCTGAGCCTGCCAGTCCTGGTGAATATATAAATATTGATTTTAATGAAAAGGCAAGTAATACACCATATTCCTTATCTGCAGAAGGATCACCATCATCTCTGGGCTCAAGCAGTGACCACAGACAGTCCCCGCTTTCTGATTATATGAGTGTTGATTTGGATGTACAGTCACCAAAAGCAGCAAAGGAACTGTCCAACTCTTTAACAGATATTACAATTTATGCAAGTTCCAGTATTCCTAGAAACCAACCGAATCCTGACTACGCTAGGCTTTCCTTTGGTACCGCTTGTGTTAGCGCTGCAAGTAACAGGACTGATGATTACACGGAGATGTCGTTCAACATGGCGACAACACCACCTCGGCCGTTTGCCTCTGAATCTGACAACGGTGTAAAGATTGACAGTCCTTCTTCCATAGTTAATAGGCTGTGCATTGTTGATCGATATGCTGGTAGCAGTAGCTTCTCTGTTCCTAGCTCTGATCCTCCTATGGGACCGAAAGTGATTCGAGCCGATCCTCAAGGCAGAAGGAGACACAGTTCAGAAACATTCTCTTCTGCTGGGACTGTGACTACTTCCTCCTCTTTCTTTACTGATAGTAGCAAAAGACACAGCTCTGCCTCATTTGACAATGTTTGGTTAAAACCAGATGAAAACATTTCTGATGGTCAGGAAAGCAAAATGTCCAGGGATACCTCAACTGGATTTCAGAATGGCTTAAACTACATAGCCCTGAATTTACGTGATGATCCTATAAGCTGTGAGGCAAGTACTGCTACACCAACTTGCCATCTCCAAAATGGTACTTCGAGTTTGGACAGTGGAGCTTACGTAAGCATAGACTTCACCAGGTCCGACGGTCTGAAGTGTAACGCTGCAAGAAAAGGTTTGTAACTTTAGAAGCAATTTCCTTTCGTGCTTATTTAACTATAGGAATTAAATCCTCTACTTAATATCAAAATGTCTTCAAAATGGGGTAAATGTTTTTGTAGTCTTCTGTATTATTCTAGTACAGCTTGTCTAGTAGTGGCACAGTATGCAAACCATTGAACAAATGCAGGATGTGGCCCTTGGCCTAAAGGGTATAGATTTATGTAACTCTTCTGCTAGGCAGTTATGTGTTACCAAGCTGCCTTCTACTTAGATTTTTATAAAATAATTTTGCTAGTATGAACATTGATCACACTTTTATATCCTGGAATCTTGTCCTGAGGTTACAGTAATCCACTATTTTCCCTTTGTTTTCCTCTTTTTCCCTCCTTGTAACTAGATGAATCTTCACTTTTTTTGAATTTGAGCTTTTAGTAATTTGTTTCGTGGATAGGGTAAACTGGGAAAGGGTAAACTGGGAATTGCTAAACTGGGCTTATATGACCAACTTTGGATTTTTGGTGRTTTTTATGTGTTTATTTCAATGAATGTAGGTGGAATGCTTTTTATGTGCAAATCTACTTACATTTAGTTGGATAAATCTTAGGTAAACAGAAATCTTAATTTTTTTCCCCCTGAGGGCTGGTATGCTCCTTTTGATCTCTGCTCTCCGGCACATCCTGCTGAGAAGCCATCTCCGGGTGGCTGGGCGGGACGATGAGGATCTTTTGCAGCCGAAGCCCTTAAGATCGTGGCCTTCTGGTCCGCGCGAGGGCGAGGCTGGTCCATAGCCCTTCTGCTGTACTCGGCTGTCCGCCTTTGCGGCAGCCAGTGAGGGTTGCCTGTAGCAGGAAGAAGAGCAGGCTTTGAGGGGTGTTTGCTAGGTCGGAAGCTTGGGAGTGCAGAGGGCTAGTTTTCCAGTGATCAGTCAAGTCTGACCAAACTTAAGGCAACAAAGTTTCAGAGGTATGCATAAAAAACAAGGCTGTTGGGGGTGGGGAGGAAGACTATGGGAAAGAGAAGGGGTGCTACTGTTCATACGATAGGCTCTTTGCTGTCATGGTGATGCAAAAAATAGTAACTGCTGCTGGTGGTATGATCTGTGTCCACTGACTGAACAGCAGTGTTTTATGCAAGTGCTGTACTGCACAGTAGCAGTTTCTTGGGAAGCATAATCCATATTTTGCTATTAGTGACCCACACAGCTTTTTCACGGTAATTCACATACCCAGATAGAAAACCACGTGTTGGAAACAATGTTTTCCTCTTTGCAAAGATATGTGTAGTCAATAATTGATGACTAGTAAGAGGAAATATTTAATCGCTGTTGGACATTGATATTTGCCCACTTCTCTGTCAATAGAGGAAGCAGTAAAGGGGTAGACCAATACTGGGTTTTTGTATTTTTCATTGTAGTCTTGAACATTAAAATAGTAGGCTTTTTCCATTTTCCCCTTAAAACTAAGTGTCTACAGGCGGAAGGTATCGTAGGAGCTTAAAACTGTGTAGCCTTTAATAGGGGAAGGTGTAAGCCTGACTCAGCTAGCATGCCATTCGAAGTCTGGCAGCACTGCTTGGGGCTGCTCAGAAATGTGTGGTTTGCCTCAGTGTTTTTTTTTCTGCTTTGTTTTGTTGGTTGGAATCAAATTTAGAAGACGTTGAAAGTTGCCAGTCCAAGAAGTGCTTTCTTCCAAAGTTAGTCTTTCAGCACTTCAGAGATTTGCCTGCTAACTCAAAGGCACACCGGTTGCCATAGTCATTTTGGCTTAAAAAAGCACGTCAGAATTCCTACTGAATCTCATTCCCCTCATATCTCTAAAATCTATGTTGTAAAGTATAACTTCTTACAAAATGGAGAGAGAGAACAAAGATAACTCCATTTCGGCTGTGCTATAAACTTTACATTTAAATATCTTTCTCAAGAGATACTCTGTTTAGAAATTGTGTTAAACATTTTGCTCGTTACTGCTACAGTTAATATCCAGGTCCCTGTGCTGGCCTTCTTTCCCCCCCCACCCCCTCCACGTCTATTGCAAGTTACGGGGAGGAAAGAGACTTACTCCTAGTGTGTTTGCTGTGAATTTAGGTCTTCTAGGAGTGAAAAAATATATTGAAGTGAAAGAATGCATAAAAACATGGAAACTGGCAGGAAATTAAGCATGAGAATAGTAAGAGCTTAAGTTAGTAGGTTTGTTTTTTTCCTCTAGATTTGGAAAAAAAGGAAAAAGAAGGAAAGAAGAGGAAACTAAAACACTCCACAAAATTCTACTTCAAAACAAGGCCTAACAGGTCTACCAAGATGGCGTAAAATATTTGTGGTGTACAATAGGAGGGCCAGTGGGGTGGGGATGTTCCCACTCAGAGGGGTGAACAGATTTAAGTGTAGCCCAGGCTAGTAGTAGTTTACCTAATTTAAATATGGTGTGGTAAATTGATGGTGTTCCTCTGTTTCTTAGTGATACCTTAACATTTTTGATGATAAAGTTTATTATAAAGAAGCTATTTTCATTCACATAAAGTCTGTATTCTTTAAGCAGTTGATCTGTTTCTGCTGCAGTGAAGCTTTTTATTTGAATATTTAAAAAGAATAGATGAACCAGAAGAAACTTCTAAATTCTGTTTCGAATCATGAAAATAGATCTTCATGCTTAAACCTCTTATCTCCTGAAGAGGTGAGGTGTAGTGTACCTATGTGTAATTGATATTTTTAATACTTTTGGAGACTTTTAGCAGAACTAAATACTGTGTTTTCTTCTGCTTTACATCCCACCCCATAGTCTGTTTGCCAGAAAAATAGTTCTATATGGTTAAATCCGTTTTTAAAGAAAAGATTTAGCAGATACCCTTGTCTTCCAAAAACGGAGATATGCCTGACTTACTAAATTCTGTCTGCTAGGAGACTTTAATCTCTTCTCCCTACAATACAGTTTTACATGAAAGGAAAACATTTCCCAACTTCTGATTATTTGCCTTTTTGTTTTGTTTTTGTTTGTTTRAACGGGATATTGTGTTCTGTGACTCAGCTGCATTCTCTTAACTGCTAAGAGTGATATGATGGGAGAGTGATTTCCAATGCATCATTGCACCCTCATTGTGAGTCCCAAACTACTTCTGGTTCAGGTTCACTGGTGTGAATCAAACTTTTTTTTTTCCCTTCTCCATTCATGAAATGGTTGCAGGAGGGGGAGGGTGCTCACTCAAAATGGGAAATAGGTCTGCTGCCGCCTTAAAGTTTTGGTTTAGATTTAGGCATAATTGAGCTGAGGTTTTTTATGGGAAACAGTGATGATAAAACGAGTATAAGGTTTTGATTTTTAATGTGTAAACTTTAAGGAGGTCATTAGCTAAACAGTTTCATCATGAAATTGTTACACAATATTGAAGCAAGCGGTTTGCAGTTTTGATTACATGAATCTGAGTCATGAAATTTTGTGCTAGGAGTACAGAACAGTAAAGCTACTTCAAACAGGGCTTAGCTAATATATACCTTATTACTGGACCTTGTAGAAACTGAGGAGGATAATGAGAGCAGGGCAGTAATAAACTCCATAATGGGTCCTGTATACTACTAGTATGTTTCTGCAGACTTAATTAGAAATACTAAACCTACGAAGATACCATGGCTTCCAAAAACAAAACAGGCTGTTCAGAGTAAGTGTAATGTTCAGCTTAATATCAACCCACCTATTTTACGCCCACTCTTTAATCTTATCTCTACCTGATATTCTAATAAGCTGTTAAGATATTGTTTCAAAAGTTCTCCAAAGTGCAGGATTATAATTTAAATGATCCTCACCTTTTTAATCTACTCCTGTGTCAGACTATGTAAGAAGTGTTGTGCACCCTTTGGGAGAGTTGAGAGGAAGGAAAAACWAGTACAGTTTTAAAGCAAAACTTTTATACTGAGTTGTCCAGATTCTTCATGGTAACTTGCATATTTAAAATGCGAAATAATGAAGAATAAAATGAGCAATATACATTTTGAGAAAATCAGAAGCTGGAAGTTTTAGCTACTACTAATATAGTAAATTACAGTTTACTAGATACCAGGCAAATAACTGCTGCTTTTGGATTCCAGACTAGTGGTTTTTAGGAGTTTGCTTCACACTGAGGCTCTTTTGTATCAGCAGAATACTTAAGGCATGGGCCCATTTAAAAATAGCTTGAAGTACCCAACAGAAATATATCTGAACACTGACGTGTATCCTAATCTTTGAAGTAATGTCGGATCATAAGTCTTAAAAAAAAGTTTTACTGTAACAGATGCCATTTTAACAGTCTTGAGTGACTTACTGCTAGGCTTAAAAATACACAAGATTGCTTTCTCAAGTAGCGTGTGAGCTGCTGAAGGCAGAACAGATTTTTGTCTTGTAGTGTGGGAGTGAATTAATTATGACATATTTGACCAAAAATCAGTTATGTTTTACTTGTACCTTGGTGAGAAAAATCTGAAATATGAATGCTCCTCTGTCATTAAGAGAGACTACTTACTTGTAGTGAGTGTTAAAATACTTTTGGAAATCATCTTCTCCAGATTTTAAATCCATAGTTGCAGCTAATAGTCGTGTATGTCTTTTCTGGAAGTCTTAAATTTCTGCTCTCGAGTGTAGCTGTCTTGTACATTAAGGCCCCACTGTAGGATGTAGGAAGCTATGGGAGGAATCCAGTCCTGACTGAAACTTTTTTCTTTTTTTTTTAAGTCTCTGGATGAAATCTTAAATACTTTATTGCCCTTTTTATTTTTGCCTGTWAAAGTTTGCCTTCCTCCCTGCTCCCTTGGCGTGCGAGGGCCCCTCATCGCTCTTGCTGCGTGGGATGGCAGGTGGGAGCCGCAGAAGGTGTGCGGAAAGCTGCTGCTTTTCCGAGCCTTTCCGAGACGCTGCYGGAGCCCAGGCTTGCTGGGACGGTTTGTCGCTCGGTATTTCTTTGGGGTTTTTGTATGTTCAGTGGCATGTTAGCAAGAGGTACTGCTGGGCTTTTTGTGTTTGTTTGTTTTGTTGTTTTTTAAACCCTGCGTTTGCTCACGCTTTATGAAAGGATCTTTAATAAGTTCCCTCCATATTGATTGCTGGTGGTGGGGAGGGTTTATAAAATGAGGTTTTGGATGGTACTAGAAAGGGTTTATAGTCCCGTGTTGTGACTTAGTGTGTGTTTGTGTGCTCTGTTTGTGGAGCTGTGGGGCTCCCAAAACAAGCTGAATAGTGTCCAGTCTGATTCTGCTAAAAAGTTCTCTTCCTCCCCCCCCCCCCAATCTAAACCAGGGGAAAAAAACCTCTGCATTTCAAATACTGTTTTGATCAGATGTCGCAGCCTTCAATCACAAGGGAAGTGGAGTGATCAAACTGAAAGGCAGGCAGGAGAGTAAAGCTTTCCAGAGCCAAGGATGCTTTATTATTGCTGTTTTGTCCTAAAAATGTAGCAGTTTTTGTTATGACTCATCCTTAAACAGTCCGTAGCGACCTGGCTGGAGAGCTGCCCTGAGGCCCACCCCTATGGACTGTTTGCCTTTTTTTTTTCTCCACGTGTAGCTCTTGCATGTTATCAGCTCTCTAATGATAAGCTACACATACAGGTTAAAGCAGATCTTTACTGCAGTATTTTTAAGTACTTAAAGGCCTGCCTCGCAGATCAAGAGTAGAAAATAACAAGTTTTATTCTAGCCCCGTATCTAAAGGTCACTAAGTTTAGAGGTGGTTGCAGTTTAGTTGAGAACCTTGCTCAGTAGGAATCTGTGACATACTCGAGGGCAGGGGGAAGGCAGGAGTAAATTAGCCTGACTCATCAAAGGCGTTTCGGAGGTGTTGCTTGACATCCTGCTAGTGTCTTATCTGAATGATCTCGAATCATTAGAAGTGTTTGGATTTGCGAAGATTTCGCTTCAGGTGTAACATTACCATAAGAGCAGCAGCATAATAGACTGTTGGCAAGGATTTTTCTGACCCGGTTAAATCGTGAACTATATCTTCAGGGACAGATGTTACTTGAAAACTTTATTTTTCTGGTAATTTTGCTGTATGTTTGGATGTTTGCAATTCAGATTGTGTTTGTGTGTGTCCTGTGAAAGTGAGGTGTGAGTTAACACAGGAAGATGTTACCTCTCCTATTTTCTGGGAGAAGGAGGTCTCAAAAGAGATGGTTTATACTAATTATTAATAGATATGGCTAAAACATACAATTTAATGTGATTTGAGCAAATTAAAACTTTTAAATCAATAATAAAAGATGAATAGTACTTGTGTTCATTGCATTGTTTACATATATACTGTAAACCTATATAAATATCAAATTAAATTGTTATTTAGGGCGTTAAATATATAAAAATACTTTTTCCTCTTTGCTAGAGAATGAAGGGCCAATAACTTAACTATTTGGTGAGAGATTTCCTTTTCAATAGARGAAGTTTTGTGAGTGACTGAAGGATACCAATGTTTTTTTTCTGCTTTTGGAAATCATGAGAAATAATACCAAAACATGTGCAAGAAACCACTTAAACTTCTAAATTTATTGGGTTCCTAATGAATGATGTCCTCCTTTCACAGGAATAGTGGGATTCCACTCCCATACTTGCGCCAAGCCAGCTTGCTTTGTTTTTTATAGCTCTTGCTGGACAGCTGAGTCTGCAATATAACACTGGAGAGCCAGAGCCTGAAATGTTTTGGGAATTGATGTTTCTATTCACACACGACTCTTAAACACTCAAAGTTTGGTGAGTTCCTAATGGCAATGAAGCCATTAAATAAATGAGACTRTATCATATACTAGACCAAGAAAAAAATAATTGGGTGAGTCGTGTGACAATTTTATTTTTAGAAAGAAAACTGTTTAAGCTATTGATAAGTATTGGAGTTTCTGAAATTTTGTGGCACCTTATTGACAATCAAGCTAGTGTGGGTAAGACAAGCCACCAGTTGGTACACAAGGGTCTCCCTTCACATAAGGGCACCTTTGGCTTCCCAGCCTAAGTAACCAAGGACTATTTGCCTTTGGGTTGACGTTCTTTAGCACAGGTTGAATGCAGGTAAAACTTTGTCAAGACAGACACAGGAATATGCTCTAACTTCTCTGTCCCATCTCCAACTTGTTCAYAAATAGACAAATCTAAAGTAGTACTGATTAGGACTAAGCAGATATCTCTTGCTTTATGGAAATTTTTTGTATTTTAGGTTTATTTGCTAAAAACTTTGTAATCCTTTGGGTTTTCAGTAATAGCACTCAAAAATCCACTGCTGACTTTAGATTTCCACCATTTTTTGTGTGAGATACTTGTAGAGCTATATGACATCTACATTTAACGCTGTTCTTAAAATCTTTTTTTCTTTTCTTTTTTCTTTTCTTTTTTTTTAATTGCAGACTGTAGTGAACAAGGTAACAGTTAGAAATGAGTTAAAAAGCTGAACAGATTTGATCTTGAGATCATTAGACATTGTTATGACCTGGCTCTATTAATGAGACTTTGCAGTTCTCCAGACATGAATTCTACTCTTACTTTGTGTAGAACCAGAAAAAGTAGGCAGGATGGGAGCCTAGCATACAAATGCAAACGTGCTAGTCTCCCTCATCAAGAGCTTAAAACTTAAAAGATGAAGCTTGTCAGATGGGTGAAACTTAATGTGCTGAGGTAGAGAGTAAGATAAGGATCAAGGTTGCCACCACTGGCAGAGTCAAGGTAAGAGTCAACCTTCCAGAAAGAGTAAAGGCTGTCTGAGAAGAGTTGCAGGAGAGGAAGCTAGTAGAGGCATGGCAGGGAGTGGTGGAAGGTGGTGAACTATAAATACAGTGGTTGTAATGGTCTAAATGACTTGAAGAGGATGAGGCGAATGTCAGAACCCAGGCCGAGTATTAATCTTGGTTAGARGAATGCGGGCCAGTGTAGATCTCTCTGAAACAGTAGCATGTCCCAACGCTTGCTGCTCCCTTTTGGATGGAGGAGGAGGAGTGTATGCAGGTTAGTTTTTCTGCAGCCATGCAGCTGTTAAATTTGATGCAAGCGAGGGTGCAGGAATGTGTAACTGAGGGTGAAGAAAGAGCACAGAATCTGCATATTTGGTGAATGTACCCTACCTTTGAGAGGTGTAAATTACTCTATTTCTGTGAAGGTAGGACAGGTTGAACAGACGCTGTGGAGGGTTGGGGGGTGGGTTTAGAGAAGGTGGCAGTGGTGAGGCTCCATTCATGCGTCTCTAAGGCTGAAGGTTTTAGAAATGACCAAAATACTAATGGTGATGTGTTCCACGGGGTAAAYGTTGAACAAGAGTTGCACTCTGTTGATTAAAGCTTGTCCGTGTGTCAACAGAATTTAACTCTGTCTGCTTTGTGTGTTTCTGAGCTGCCTCTCCTTGGCTCTTGTGCAYGTGCTGTGATTTGAGAAGACCTTGCTTCACGCATGCAATCCGAACTGTTCTTCGTCCTCTGCGTAAGCTAGGGCTTTGGATATCCTGATGCTAATGCAGATTCAATAACATGATAATTAAACTGTTGCATGCCACTGCTCTGTGTGGCAGCGGTAGGGCCTGATGGTAGGAAGGAGTTTGCAGGCACATGTGGGCAAACGGCCTGGCTCTGGAGACCRGGCTGTGGTAGGAGTGAGAAGCTGGGCTGCTCAGAGGCTGTGCTTAGCCATGTRTGTGGCTGTGGAGCAGGTTTCTGCTGATACCAGTCCTTCATGGTGGTACAGGTGAAAGAGAGAGAAACTGCTGAACACTTTCAAATGTCAGTGGCTAAAGGGATTGGGAAGAGAGCAACTGCGACGTGTGAAACTGCAGCATGTGAAACTTCCTGTAGAAAGAAAACATCAGGAAAGGTGATTTGAAAGGTAGGAAGCAGTTTCCGTAGTCACGAGTGACTCTTCCCTTGCCTCTCAGCTGTGTTCTGAGGAACAAGTTTGCTCGTTCAACRCCGGACCCGGCCGGCCTCCTGTCCTCTCCCCTCTTTTCGGCAGGGACCACAAGCAGGCACCACCCAAGAGGGAGGAGGAACAGGGCAAGCTTATATAATGCCTCCCCACAAGCGTACTCCCAGTTTCTAATTTCTTTCTGCTTGGGGGATTTCCTGAGCCTGATGTGGTCTGTCTGTTTGATAATCCTGTGTAGATATTGCTTCCAAGTACTTTTCCAATCTCTCTTTGAACCTGTGTAAACTTTTTGTGCCTACAGCAGCCTTTGGTCAGATCCGGTACACATTGCGTGAAGCCCTTTCTGCTGTTTCAGACCCAGCTCMCTACTAGCTTTCTTCGATAGTCCTTAGTTTTCACATTGGAAGAGATAAGGATCTGTTTTCTCCATGTCACGTAACRATTATTTTGTAGATGTCACGCTCTTCTCTGCCATACATTTAGCCTGTTCGCTGTTAGCCGCTTTCCTTGCCACGCTGAGCACTGTATCATTTTTTAATTATACACTGATTATCCTGTTCCCTGTCCCAATACCTGTCTCGAGGCCAGAGTCCTTGGTACCTGGCTGTCTCTGAGGGGCAGCTGCTCCTTGYCTTTGATGGTCTCTGAAACTCGTCTGGCTGTTTGTCTTTTCTGAACGCAGGGACTGCACGTGGTATTCATTATTGTTATTCTACCTATTTTTTTCTATTATTTTCCTAACAATTGGTAACATCTCGTTGGCTGGATGGTGAACTGTAGCAGGTGGTGTTGTCTTAAGCCAGCTGAATGATTTCTCCTGCAAAATATTTACCCATGCATTTTCTGCAGGTTAGGAGGTAAGTCGTAGTATCTTTATACACTTCCAGGGAGACTGGTTTTGAACAAGCAGATTTTTTTTTCATAATTCTGTAACATGAAAATCTGAAGTTTTGAACTTCTAAGCTTTGTTTTTTCAAGCAGTTAGAATAGTTTTAGTATCGTCTCGCTGTACTTAGAGCGGAAGCTTAGTTTAGAGGGGAAAAAACAACAACAACAAAAACTTAAAAAAAAAAAAAAAATTCTTGTCAAACTGTCCAGTGCAATTTGAGTTGTTGTTATGCCCCTGCCAAAACTGCATGAAAGTTTCATAATTCTAGGAATAGTATCAGTAAAGGCGATGAAATTAGGGAGTGTGCATAATGCCTTCCTAGAAAAACTTCACTACTGTTTATTAAAACAGAAAAAGAAGCCGCTGTTGCTTAAGATAAGGCATTTCTGCAGAGTAAATAAAAATGATCGTAAAGCATGGGAGAGGCTTGTTAGCTCGTGAAAATGTTGAGCATTAAGAATAGTGAACTATGCTTGAATGAAAAATCGTGGATAAAGATTAGTTGTAAGAGTAACTTTCAGTCTTCTAAGTTTTATACATACAACTTGAGGAAGAAAAGCAGCCTAATATACTGGGATGTGTTGTTACTGATCATTTTAAATAGTTCATCCAATGAAAAGTGGATTATGTAACAGGGTTTTTTTTTTAAACAAGTTTTGCTTTTTCTGCTTGTGGAAAGATCACTCAAATTATAGATACAAAGTATATAATCATTAGCTTAATTTGAACATTGTTGCCTTGTTGCTGATTTAAGAAACTACTTGAAATACCTACTTAAAGGTAGGCATGTAGTTTGGTGTTATTTCCCCAAAAAGGTATTTTTCAAGGTCCGGGCCTTGGTTGGGTTATCCAGGTACAAGAACTGCAGGCGCGGTGGCCGAAGCGGATGCGTATCGGTTTACCTAGGGGGCGTTTGAAGATGTGGGGTTTGAGAGTGCGAGCTGAGAGGGAAGTCTGCTTTTCACAAATAACTCTGCTTACGCATAACACTCTTAACATTGTGCTGCTTGAGCAAGAACCTGAAGAAACAGGAAAGTGGCTTAGGATAGTAAGTGTATTTGGGAAGTTTGAGTGCAAAAGAAGTTACCTTAAATTTGTGAGGAATATCTGTGGGTAAATGCCCTCTCCTTCCTGCAGTGTGCCAGTTAGTTTGCTTTAAAGTGACCTTTTTTTTTTTAATATATCTATCGTATCTTAATTCAGATATAGGAGAAGGAAGTATAACTTGGGTATATTCTCATCTGATACGTTTTCAAATGGAACACACGCCGTTTGCAATCTAAGGAATTAAGACTGATCTAATCCTCTGCCCTTAATTCTTACAAAACTATAGATTATTTTTGCCTGGAAATTTTGCAGACCTCTTTCTCAGTGCTTTTCTTAATTTAAAATTCAACTTTTTTTCTGAGCAATGGCTTGTTGCCATTCTGTTTTAAATATTTGCCCTTCTTAGTTTCTTTCCTGTCCTTTCTATGCTTTTTCTCTGATGGTTTATCCCTTAGGAAGATTCTGAGACTGCATACAGCTTTAAAATCAGATTGAGTATACCAAGATTATATCTTAAAAAAATTAATTATGTAATGAGAATATGGTTCTAATTTTCTGAACTGGGTTTATATGTTGAGAGGTGATCTGTGGAAAATTTTTGTATGCCTGATGCTGTCTGGACTTTGGTTTCCCATGTTAAACATCCATAGGAAACTTGAGTTTGTGCTGTTCCCCCTATTTCAAGCCAACAGAGCTCAACTTTATTTAAAGGATGAAGTTTTTGTATAGACAGTCTTAACAAAGTTAGAGTTTGTATCAAACAGGAGAAGAGCCCAGTTAAGTGCTTGAAAAACCTTTTCAAATTGTGTATTTCAAGACTGTTGTAAGAATGTATATTTTTTTTCCAAGTTCAAGTTTTTGCTGCGTGTTTTATTGATCAGCTCATCTGTATTCTTGTTTTTTTTTTTTTTTTTTGCGGGGGGGGCAGGGGGGGAAGTAGATTGAGCAGATTTCCTTTTGAAGCACTCAAAAAAAAAAAAAAAAGAGTAGTGACATGTTTACATTGGTTCTGCACGTTAATTTATTTTCAACCTTGTCATATTTGTCTGGCTGTAACTTTTTTTGGTGGCATTTATGTTTTAGGAGCTCAAGGGAGCCGATGGGCTACTTCGTGAGATTTGGTCCTGCCTCCTAGCTCGGTCGCTTGTGATAATCTGTTTTCCTTTTACAAGAGTTGTTTTGTCCTTTTGCTTGACAGCTTTTACTGTTGCATGAGTAAGTCGGTGTTGAGTCAAATACATTCATACAGCAATGAAATACAAATAATCTGTTTTTTACCAATGATCAGCAATTCTCATGTTCTCACTGTTAACTTAGAAAAATGCTGGTTTTGTCATGCTATGAAGGCTGAAATAAGATGATTTGACTTCACAGAAGCCATGTTATTTTTTTTTTTCGAGCACTTCGTATCTTCCATTATTTTAACTTCATTTACTGGCTAGTTGAAAAAATGGAAGAAATTCAGAGGAGAGGGGAAAAACGGTCAAGGAGCTCAAGGCAAGAGCGCACCCGAGCCTTTGGCGAGCAGTCTTGTAGCCGGGCACCACAGAGATGGAAAACCAGGAGTCAGCRGCAGCACAACAGATCTGGGCCTTATTCTCATTTCTGCTATTTTGCAACTCTTTGACTAATAAGGGAAAGCGCTCACCCTGCTGTATAAGGGTGCCTTTATTGACCTAAAAGCGGAGCTTGGTAGCACCCTTGGCAGGGCGGTTGCTCTGGCGGCCCCGCGTGTCACGTTCCTCAGCTAGGAGGAAAAACCACCCTAGTAGAGATAGATGTGTACATCCATATAGATATCTCTGTGTGTGTGTACGCATGCATACACACACACACGTGTGTGTGTGCATGTATATGTATTTATACATATGAATGCTTGGTGTTTTTATCCCTAGTAACAGTCGATAACCAGGAAAGCCAGGGAATTTCTYGGGTTTGTGAAGCTTAGTTGAAGGTACTTTCTTCTGACGTGCTGTTAGCTGCTGCGCGTCGACRCGGGCTGCGGTTACCTGCTGAGCTTGCTCTAGGAGGACGTGTTTAGGCTTTCTTCTGAATTTTGCCAGATGTGTTCAAAGAATCAAAGTTACAAGGTAAGCAGGGTTTTGCTGTTAAGCTCTTCCCCTCCGTGCGTTTTGAAAGTAATTTGGCATAAGCTCATGAAAAGCTCTCGGGAGGTTTTGAGGTGGGGATCCYGAGGCCTCTGCCGCGGGGTTGCCCTGCTCAAACAGCCGTGCCGTGCCAAACCTTTCGGGGATGTGCTCGCAGAGATTAGAATAACTTGTCCGGCAGCTTTCAGGCGTGCCGCCTGTTAGGCGGGGAGGAAGGAGGCGGTGAGGAAAGCCGAGACGCTTTCGGAAGGGCCCCGCGCGCGGGCTCCTCGGCCCGGAGCAGGCGGGCGGCGGCGGTGCCCGCACGCGTGGGTCTGCGCGAAGCCCTCGCGGCGCTGGCGCTTCCTGGCGCCCCTCGCTGAGGGGCGGTTCGTGGCCGAGTAGGGCGCGTGTTTTTGCATCCTGCAACATATATATATATATATATATATATAATTTTTTTCTTTTCCCAAAGAGGAAAACTGTTTCAGAGCTGATGGCTTTACTTCTGCCAGAGCAAAGCCGTTTCTAACCGCTTCACCCTCTGTGTTTAACAAGGGGTAGGTTTTTGTAGCGATCTTATTTTAAGATTTCTGTGGAATAATACAAACCGAGATTTTCTGAGTTGCTGGTTGCAGTGACTTTAAATTGATGGATTTCAGTCCGGCTAACTTAGGCAAGGGTGGAGCTTTTGTGTGTTTAACAAGTGCATACTTTATGATGGGTTATATAAGTAAACATACAGGTTTGTGCTATTATACATAACTCTGGCTTGTTCTTTAGATTCAGAATATTCCTGTGGCGGCGGTAGTTAAGTGTTAGTCTGTCTTTAGACTGGGCAAAACAGCACGGCCAGGATTAAGCTCAAAATCTCGCCCCTTCTCGTTGCAGCAGCCCGCGCTGCCTGGCACCGGCCGCTCCGGCATCGCGGCCCCCCGGGCTGCCGGGAGCCTCGCTGGACCGCGCGAGCGCTCGCGCTGCACGGCTCGGAGGGGAGAAGTAGGCTGCGCTGCTGCGCGTGGCGTTTGCTGAAGGCAAATTCTCTTCTGTTAGCRCCTGGCTCTGCACTTGCCGCAAACTTGCAGCTTCCTTCTTCCGTGTAGCGGCAGGAGACGGATCCCTGCAGACTCGTGTGTCACAGCTTGAGGGGGAGGTAGGAAGATCTGACTGTGCAGTGACCCAAACCAGCTGGTAGGCAGAAAACAGTGTCCTCAGCCCTCACGCTGCGGACAAAAATGGCAAGTCKAGCGAGCGCTGTCTCTAGCTGCGGCGGGAAGGGTCGGGAGCTGTTGCCGCACTAGGAGGGGCAGGGCGGCTGTGCGGCGGCCCTGCGCTTCGGGGAGGGCAGCGCCGGGCGGGAAGGGCCGTGCTGCGTGTGCAGGTGGCCCAGGAGGGGCCGCGGAGCTCGGGGAGGGCTGTGCCCACGCGAAGGGCGGAAAAGTGCCGGAGGAGAGCAGCGGCTGAGGCCTGGGAGACGGCGTGAGCCGCTGATTTGGCTGATGGCGCTCCTCCGGACCGAAGTTAGCTTTCGAGCTAGGTGGGTTGGAGGTGTGGAGGGTTTTGCAACGAGCTTGAGAGAGATTCTTTGTGCGTTCCTCAGTTTGCATTCACACCGCTGCCGAAAGCGGTCGGATCCCCCTTGGCATCAGCGTTTCGGTGCGGTGAACCCGCTGAGCCGTTCTCGCCYGGGGGAGAGCCCGCTTGTGCCCGCTGTGTCGGAGAGCTGGCGTTCCTCTTCGGGGTCGTCCTCCCTTAACGCTTCCGTTTCGGCCTTGCCATCCGGCCAAACCTTCCTATGATAAAAGCTTTGTTTTCTTTTTTGTTTTTTTTTTTTTTTCCTTACCTTACCGGGCACTTTGCCTTTTTCAGTCAGCTTGAAGTCCTCGCTGACCGCAGTGAAGACGCCTCCCTGGTGTAGTTGCATGCTTCTAGCGCAGCGCGCCGTCCATCTCCTTTAAAAACCAAGCAAAACGCTCGCTGAAACTCTGAACGCCGTGGGGTTTCGCGTGGTAACTCGCTGGCACGCTCCGCTGAGCGGCCGAGGAGAGCAGCCGGAGCTGCCCGCTGCGTCCRGGCCGCAGCTGCGGCGCTGCCCCGCGTGCCCCCGGGCCGGGCTGCGCGTTCGGGAGCGGGGCGCCCAGGTCTCCGAGTGCCGGCCGCCCGGGGCGGGGGCTCCGCGCGGGCGCCTCCGTGCTCGCCCCCGCTTGGCTTTCGTGCAGCTCGCGGGGCTCTCGGGGCGCGCCGGAGCGGGGCCCCCTCCCCGCGCGGGGCGCTGGGTCCGGCCTCGGCAGCTGTCGCTCCCGCGCCGCCCGGGCTCCGTGCGTTCTCCTCACCAGAAAACGTTTTTTTTCCTCCCCCCAATATAACTTGCATTTAAAATGTCACTGACTTTTCTTTCTCTCTAGACTGACTGCATTACCATGGAAACCGTTGCGGGAAGAGAAGACTTTTCTGCTGGTAACTCCAGAAACTGTGTGGTGCTTTTGGAAGCAAAGCTCAGCTCCAGCCAGCTACTCTCACTTCCACCAGCACAGACGTAGCCACACATCCTTTTAATTTTTTCATGGACATCAGCTCTTCACAGTCGCATTAATTTGAACTGAGATTTTTTTCATAGCTGTGCTTTGGTGGTGGAAGTTGKTCTTTCCTGTCATACCTATTTGAGAGGCAGTGGCAACGCTAACAGGAGACTCCTGAACGCCCTCTTTCCTCCTCCTGCCTCTCCCGTTAATTTGTTTTTTATTTATATTCTGAGAAGTCAAAGCTGTTTTCTGATTGTCTGTTTAACATGGGTTTTGCTTCTCTGGTACATTAACAAGTGATTAGCTTAAAACATGTATTGTTTAGAAATATTTTGGCAGTTCAAGTTTTTTTTTTTCTTTTTTTCCAGGTGGCTGGGTGGAAGGAGGGAGGGAGAGAGAAGTGCACATTAGCCCTAGGGGAGAACCCGTGGGACAGAACTGGTCTGTGAAGGAGAGACCTCTTCTGCTTTTTTTTTTTTTTCTTATGTTTTGCATTTATGGTACAAGAGGTATTTCTTGATCATAGGCTAGAGTATTTTAAATCAAATGTCTGTCAGAGCTTAAACTGAACTTTTTGCTCAGAATTTTGGTGTGCACAAAGTAGGATTAAAGGGCTGGTTGTCTTGTAGGTTGTTTTTGTTCTTACCCTCGAGTTACTTGTTTATAAATATGAATTGTGTAAAATGAGGTTTTTGTTCATGCATTCAAATGGAGAAGTGCAGAGTCTTATTCAGCTTTTGCAACTTCTGCATTATATTTGTCAGCTGCAGCTTTTTAAAGAGAAACCACCCAAATTGATCTTACTTTTGCCCAAAGTCCCATTTCTAATTTGGGACTTTTTTTTTTCCTCTTCCTGGCGTAATGGGAAAAAGTAAAAAGTCGGCTCATCAAATGTCYTTAGCCTGCCTAAAGAAATGCGAACAACAGCTATCTGACACTTTTAAAATAAATTGTAGAAAAATCAGGGCTTAAGTGCTTCACTCTTGTACTGATTTTTTTTGTTGTTGCTGTTTGAAATGAGTTTAGGCTTTTAACACTGCTATGAACTTTAAGAGCATGACTCTAGTTGTTGGTACGTGCGATGTATGATGCAAGGCACTGACRATTGATAAGGGGTTTTGAAGTGGTACGCGAATCCTCATGCTGTACTGCACCACACAGCTGGTAATCCTCTTCATTGTATATTGTACAACTGTTCTGTAGGGCTGCCTCACCTCTAACATACAACCTTTAAAAGACTAGTACAGTTTGTATAACAAATTAGACACTGTCATTTTGATGTTTGGTGATGTGTACCCAAATCTATTTTTGAGTAGTATTAAAACGTACATGTCACTAAAATACAAAGACCTTTACGGAAACGTAGTCGGTACCGATCGGTTTATGCAGTGTCTTAGTGACGGGGGGGAGGGAGGGGGGAAACCTGTTGCTACAGGGTTTAAAAGCACAGACCTGTTTTTGATTCTGGAAGAAAAGTTTAAGTTGGTACAGTTACTTGTTGCTGCTAAACATACACTAATTAAAAAGATGACCACTTTTATAGACCATGATACTGTCTTGCCATATAGCTTTGGTTTGGTCTGGTAAATTAATAATGCAATATGTAGACAGCTTTTTTTTTTTTTTTTTAAAGCTTTACATCTTTTTTAAGAAATCAAAATTTGGATGAAGATCTACAAACCTTTAATGTGAAAGGAAAAGGTTGTTTTGAAGAAAATTATGGTGTTACATACTTATTTCATATTAGATCCCTGAGGCTGCCATTGTACAATATACAGCACTGATTTATTAAATGCTGAATAAATAAGTAAATGGGTAACCTCAAGTATAGTGGTACAGATACTAACAGGTACGGCATAATAAATATGCAATCTTTTTGAATCTCTTAGTTTACAGCAACTAATTTATTCAGTATTGTGCTGGAAGAACATTTTCAGAAAAAGTAAAACATATCACTATATATACTACCTTCCAGCTACCCGTTTATGCTGCTGTATAGTACAAAAATACCAATGATGGAACAATGTTTGTCCTGTAAATTTAATTTGATATTGGACAGTTATTGTCTGTACAAACTAAAACATATATGGTTGAAACTGTTCATTATATTTGCTATTTCTGCTTCACAGATCTGTTTTAAAGTTGAGCTGATTGATCTGGCTTTGTCTTCCATTGTAAATATTGTTACATTGTTTTCTTTGTAAAACACATCGCGTTTGCGGTTTTGGGAGACTGGCTTGAAGCTCTGTATAGTGTTTATATTTATCTGACTTGGCTTTCCATAGAGCTACTTGCAGTAAATACGTGTTCATGTAGCTCCGTGTCTGGGTTTTATTTTTAAACAAACTTTGGTTTTTGTGTCAAAAACTCATTTCCTGCTACTGCTTCTTTATTTTTTAAGTGGTTTTGTCACTCTGCTTCCCTGAGGATTTGGAGAATCTTTTAGCTTATTACAGGGGAGTGTTTCCTTGCCTATCTAATTTTCTCTGCCACTTAGGGCAGAATGTTATATACAGTAAAACACTCAGAAGCTTTCTTTGTAGTAGTTCATAATGCTGGTAAACAATTGTGTTTCTGAATGGAAAAAAATCAGTGCGTAATACTTTCTCTGCTTTAAATGCAGGAGATTTTGGCAACTGTTTGTTCATAACTCCGCTTAGGATAGGGTATTTAGGCTTCCTTACAAAAAATATTCTTGGAATTTTTAGCAGTGCAGGTCAAACAGGGTGATGCCTTTGGAGTTTAGTGTAGAAGGGAACAAGCATGGTTTGCTGTTGCAAATTTTGTAATATGATTTTGTTTTGAGATATGCTGAACATGATCTTGGTATGTAAAAACAAAACCCATCTAGATATCTCAAATCCGGCTACTGCACCCACTTTTAAGAACAACTGAACTTAACTCCGAAAGTATCAACAAAATGTAGTGCCTTTTCAGATTCTTGCTTTACTGATGTGAAAGGTATGTCAACAATTCTGTATCGAAATGTTGTTATCCATAAATATGAGCATATATGATCTCTAGAAACGTGGGTGATTATTTTGAAATGGCTTGGATTAGATTTTTCTTTAAAAATACCTAATTTAATCCTTATTCTGTTACTCAGAATAGTTCACTAAAACAAGTCTCTGTAAATTTGTTTGCTGTAAGAATAGGATTTTTCCCAACTAATCAGCCCCCTTACTTGGGGCCTCATTTTATAGCACGCAGTCTGTATTGGGAAGAAAAAGAAAACAGTACTTCTCATACACGGCAGAAACAGCCGTACAAGCAGTAAACAAACAGTGAAAATTATCCAAACACTGTCAAGACTGTTGCGAGAGTTTCACAGTAGCAGCTTTAAGAGACCTTTGACTGAAGGTCCCATTGGACCTGCAAGCTGCTCCCTGCTTGAGGGTTTGGGGGAGGGGGCAGGGAGACATAGTTCAGCACTAATTTTTCAACCCCCCTTTGGATGAATCACTGACAAAACTCTCAACTTCTGAAGCATGGTGAAAGCCCTCAATTAAAACCAGGAGGCAGTGAGATTCCCTGTTTGAATTTGAAGGCGGTCACTAGCATGCGTATTAAATGCAGGGCTTGTTTTTGTTGCGAAATACATTGACCGATTCTAATGGACCTTGCATCCCGTTGAGCAACATGGGACTGGAAACGGCCAAGTAACCGGGAATGAAGAAGCTGTATGGTGGAGGAAGAACCACTTGAGAGTTATCAGGTAGGATATAACTCCTATTTTAATTCTTTCATGCCCTCATCTTCTGGCTGTGTAACAACAGTGGTCCTGTCTATATAAACTGTTTTCTCCCCTAATCTTTCCATGAAGGGTCGTGAAGAAGCATCTCGGAGGAGAACTGGAGCGCTGAGCTTTCTATATATGTGCAGGAGGTAAGAATTTTTTTTTAAAGAAAGCACCTAGTTCGGGTTGCTTTGGCTTGTTTTCCCTGGTGCTTGGTGTTAATTTAAGACTTTGGTTTTTCAAGAAGCGTTATGGTTACGGGAGCCGGCCTCTCGAGGGAGTCTAGCCGGGCGGGAGCTGAAGCCGCCTGCAGCGGCGGCAGCCTCCGTTCCCGTTTGGCCTGCAGGCCGTCACGCGTGCCCTTCCTGCAGACAGCGGGTTGCCGGTTACTTACCTGGTAGTCTTGACCTTTCTGCTAGCTAGGGTTGTCACCAGTATGCCTCAAATGGGTTGAATTAATCACCTTTCCCTCAAAAGCTACATATTCTAGATACTTGTTCTGTGTTCTGAAATGTGGGATGCTGTTACTGTTCCCCTGAGCTTGATCATCCCTCTGCCTTTCAGTAGCGATAAATGTCCTGCTTTTTTTGTCAATAAAATACYCTGAAAAGACTAAATTATCTCCATCTCTTGCACAATTCCCAGCTTGTGCTTCCAGTGGAAGTAGCTGCAGCAGTAGCATTACATTTTCAGCAACAGTGCTGGGTAGTCTAAAGCTWAACTTTTCTGGGAAGGACCTATTAAAAATATGTAACATGCTGCTCACAGCAGTATATGCCTAAACCAGCAAAACTGATTTCCCTTTGTGGTGCCCCCCGAGATGACGCTTGTATACGGTTCTAGCAACAAACTGACTTGTGCATTTAGCGCACATGCTATAAAATACCATGGAGAGATAACAAAGCGTACAGAAATAATTTCAGGAGATCTTTTGGCATACAAGGCCTGCTTGCTTTCAAGATCAATAAATCACTTTTTCAAGTTCTAAAACAGCTTTTTTAAGTAGGCATTTCCTCCACCCTTCGATGTGAGAAAACCTCTGTTGTAGAGGGGATCAGCCTTTACAACAGATGACAAAAAGCTGCATGCTTAAGAGCTTTTAAAGCACAAATCCCACCTGCACTGGTCTAATTCATTGTGTACCGAATGCTGCTACATTGCTGTRGGTGCCCACTTTGATTATAGGTTGTACTTTGACTGAAGAGTTATTTCAGAAGTGTTTTAATCCCACCTTGTATCATAAATCCATTTGAACTTGAAGCGTTTCTCTTTTAGTCAAGGATTAAAATAGGAATTTTTGAGAGTGCAAGGATACTAAAAAGCCTGTGTGTTGACTAGGTAGAGCTTTGCTCTTGGCTCTGCTAACAGAACAGTGTAAACAAGTTATACAGAAGGTTACAGTTTTTAGGATTTACAAATTGGTAAGCCTTTAAAAAGCTGCATTTTTTCAATTCGGCCTAGTTACAACTGACAGTGAAATTAGACCATCTTTAACTCCATTCTGCCAGAAGCTTGTAGGTCCCTTTCAAAGCATGTGAACTGTGCAGCGAGCAAAGAAAGGTAATCCGCTCCCCCTGCTAGTAAGCTTTTATTGAAGTCATTGCTGATGCAGGCACTCCCAAGAACTCAACTGTATTCTGTTCTAGATTTCTTTTAAAGCTATAYGATGCCCTCAAGTGGCTAAAGTGCATATCCTGTCCCTGTACATCTTGCAAATACAACTCTCCTATCTTCCAGGTTACTACTTAAGATCAACTAAAGCAGACTAGCTTTATGTGACTACTCRAGAGAATTAAAGCTTTTGTTACAAATAATTTTTAGGAAAAAAAATGCTTAACAGTAGGTGAGGAAGCAGCATTCTGATCCAGATCATGTTTAGGCTGTACTGGAGGCCATTTTAAGGCTCTACATGTTCAAAACACTTTTTTACTTAATAACAAATCTGCAAACACAAGGTTTTTCCTGTAGTTTAATGTTTATATAGTGATGGATAGCACCTAGAGGCCCCCAACCAACATTTGAGCCCCCCAATGTTGTATGTAGAGATGTCTCTGCTCCAAAGAGCTTACAGTCTAAGTAATCAAGGAGAAGAAAATAATAACCATTCTTTCTTTATAGATGAGAAATTGAGATTCAATACAAGACAATTTGCCTACCCAGAAGCAGAAAATGCAATGGATGGGAATTAAATGAACATCTTCTGAATCTCTGTTTCATGTCTTAGGTAAAAGATGTTCCTTCCTTTCTAGAATGCTTTTCTCTTCATTAAAAAGGATCAAAATTAACCTATTCAGAAACGGGTTAAAGCTGACTGAGGTTCAGGACAAGTCAGAGTAGGAGCTCCAGAAACAGAACAGAGAACACCTTTGCAAGATGTAGCTGCTTTACATCTTTTCATTTATCCATGGTCACCTAACAGGTTTGAGAACTCAGGCTGCCACCTGCATAGCTGCTGTGTCCTGTCTCCACCTAAGCATGGCAAGACAGGAATTACAGTCCCAGTGCTCAGTGGGGTTTGTTTTACATGCTGCGGAAGAGGCCAAAAGCTCAGAGAGAAGCACTGTTAATGCTGGACTAGGACAAACACTCTCTGCCCTTCCCCAGGTTTTCATTATAGGAAAACCAGTTTGCCTTGGGCAAAAGGCAGCACATAGCAGAGCTGCAAGGGAGAGCCAGAAGAGCACTTTCCCTGGGAGCTCCTCAACCTTAGCCTCCATTCTGCTTCTTGGGACTAGGGACAGGCTCCTAGGTTTGTTCTAGGCTTCAGAGCAGACAGCAGTAAGATATGGGCTTAGGTTTACACTAAAAGACTTCTTACTTTATTTCAGCTTTGGTAACGAGTTATTGACTTGGAGGTAGCAATAGGTTCAGTTTATTTCTCTGTATGCATCAGCAAACCAAAATAAAATGAGTTGAAGGGTGCACGTTGCTGAACTGCCCACCCTCTCTGCTGTCATAGTTGCAGCTAAYGCATGGGCTTGGGCCTGTTTTCTGCAGATTGTCCCTTAGCTTTAAAGCACAGTGATGCTGCTATTAGTTTTCTTGCATTTTAAACCAAAAATCTTCAGTTTCATACACAGTTGAAAGCTTTTGAAGTCAGCCCCAGTCTCATTGTATAAATCACTGCCACCTGATCAGTCACCAGTCCTATGTCTTTTGTCAGATATGCATAAAACAAGGAGTTTCCAGATGCTCAGGGCTTACAGTGATAACTGAAAGATAAGTAGGAATAGTCATTAGCAGATGAAGTAGTTAGCAGTATTCAATACAAACAAATACACTTCACCTATATAAAGCAGTATATTAAATCACAAGGCAAGCGGCATAGATGGTGATGGTGGCAATATACAACGAAAAAACTAAAAGTATGATCACGTGGAAAATAGTCTTGCTTTGTCAGGGAGTTTGGTTTACACACAAGTATAAATGAAACAGCACTGACCATAGAAGTTGTAACAGTCATGGACAGTTATGCATACAGAAAAATTGATCACTTTTCAGTTATTGCACAAGTGACACTAAGACATAGAGTAATATTCTTACAAAATAACGTCAAACAAGGAGCTGTGTGCACCATGTTCTAAAGCCTTATGTGAACTATACATACACAAGAATTGCTATATATTGTTAAGTACATTGTGGATGCATATAAATTCACATAAGAATGATCAAAAGATTAATTTGTGAATAGGAAAAGATCAGTTTCCAACAGATTTTGCTTTATTTTATTCAGAAGGTTTCTTAGCGTGTACACTATTTCAGATAATATGCGTGACACCACTTCAGAGTAAAGAGAGGTTTTATGTAAGCATAATCTTAAATGCTTTGGTAACTGGATATTCCCAAAGAATAGTTTTTGTTAAACCAAACTGATTACTACTAAAATGTGAATGTGACTTTTATTCAGAAAAGAAGGATATAGAATATGGCTAATCATCTCACATATTTTTCGCAAGATACAAAAAACCCTTTTCAAGTGGACTGTGATTTCTAAGCACAAATAAAACCATTGAGAGCATGGTGTACATTATTAACATTTAAAACCCTGATCAAAATGACTTCAGAATTATTGTGCATGCCCCCAAACACATCAGGTTGGCAACTGAGGAAGGAAATGAAATATTAAATGACTAAGTTGGTGCAAGAGGGGTAAATTCTCTCCATACCACAAGTTTCATAATAAAATACTGTTGTATGTTTTAAATTTAGACATGAGCATTTTTATATCTGAGGCTGGTTTGTTTCTAAATGACTAAAAGTTTCAACTAAAAAGGTGTTTACACAATATACACATTTCATTACTTACAAAGAGAAATAAGCTTAAAATTTCATATTAAAAACCTGGGATACAGCAGGGTTAGTAGCACCATGAAAAATGTTTTTCAAAACTGCAGTCTGGTTATTTTAAACATACTCAGTGCGTTGTGTTTTTCTGTATTCTCTTGGTTGATCAAAAAGGTGCCATTTTGGTACAGGGAGAGAAATGGAAACTTTCATCTTGTGATCCTTCGTGAGTCTCAAGTGTCTCTTCTATTTCCAAGAGGTCAAATCTTTTATCTTCGTCCTGTTGTCAGATATGTACCAAACAATCTTTAGTTTGGCACGCGAGTGAGGTACACTTGAATCTGCATGGTTAAAAGTTTGGATTTTTTTTTCTTTCCACACAGTAGCACCATTATTACAGCTGGAGGACAGTGCACCTTAGCAATTTTCAACTGTTTTATAATATTTTCTCCAGGATGTTACGTCTTCTTCATGCACACTTGACAGCGGCTAATACGCGTCCTCAGGTCTCCAGCTTTCAGAGTCTCTGACTGAGGTTTACTGGACAACAAACAGAGGTTAGGTTAGCTGCTGCTTTGCTTGCAGAATTTTGCCTTTAAGCTTCTACTTAATTCCACAGTTTAAAAATACGCTCAAGTACCTGAGTGGGACTTAGTCTTGTATTTTAAAGTTTTCCTTACATGTGATTCTTATGTATGTCCTCACACCAGGTGACAGATGCTCAGTTTTTGCTCAGTATAATACACTATAACACAAACATTAAACTGAGTGGAAGGCAAATTCTGTACACGAGAGGCAGTATTTTGGGGGCATGGCAAGTGCTCCTCCCCCTCAAGGGAACTGTATTTGTGATCTTGAAGGGAATTACCATGACATACAAATCTCATTGTAATGGTATTTCTTACTTGTAACTGATGGATTTACGAAATAAATTCTATTCTGAAAGGGTAACAGAGGTGGCAGATAGTCCTGCAACCTATCTGTGCTAGTGTGCATGTTCACAAAGGATAAGCCCACTCTTTAAAAAGTATTTTTAAGAAATTACAAAATAAATAGAAAGTTGTTTGTGGCAGATAGAAAATGATAGAGGCAGAGAAAATTAAAAGGTCCAGGGGTGTTTATTAATAGGCATTTCTGACCAGAGAATTACCACTGATCAACTACCCTGGAAACTAATAGGGTGATGACTACTTAGTGCATAATTAAATATCACTGTGTAGGTGGTATCATGCAAAACTAAATCAGCAGCCACTATTGCTCCACACCACATACTATGAACACTGCCAGCCCTCTGCCACATTACTACATTTCTCAATGAGGTGGCAGTGGGAATATTAGTTTTATCAGTATGCAAACAGGGCAGTAAAACTCTAGCCTATAAGGGGAATTATTTTTTTTCCCCGAGAAAAAGAATGAATTGTTACTATCAACTTGAAATGGAAAAATTCTGGGGCGCTGTCAGGCTCTGCAGCTAAAAGGGCAATTGCTGTGAAGCTGAAGACAAAATTCCTGTTGATTTTCCTGGGGCCAGAATATCATCCTGATTCTTTCAGGCTGAAAAAGAAAGTGCTTCTTTCAAAGAAGAAAAAATGCTTGTCAGAGAGGGCACGGAACCCTCCTTCACTTCAGGCTTCTAGAAACAGGTTATACGAACAGCTGCCTTAAAAGGTCTAAAGTATAATTGATCTTGCCCTAGGACTGAGAATAGACTTAAATGGATTTACCTGCTTTTCCCCCTATACCTCTCCCCTATATTTCTGTGAGCTATCTTTTGAAATATTTGAGTCTACTTAAAGGCCAAGAAGAAAAAAATGTACAGAACTGTCACTACAGTAGGACTACTTTCAGAAAAGGTATTATTAGATGTAAGAACTGTTTCAAAAAGAATCTGAGTTCCTGCAAAACAGAATGTGCCCTAGCAAGTTTTTACATAATATTAAAGGCTTACCAAGCAAACACTTGAAAAACTGGTTGGGAGAGGAAAAAAARCTCTTTCCCTATTCCCCTGTAAACAAATCTCTTTTGATTTTAGGAATAAATTCAGTTTCCAAAGGTTTCAGCCTGGAATGGGCAACATGCAAGAAACAGGTTTTCTTACCTGAACATTTCTGACACCTCTATAGTTGCCAGCCAGAAACTATAGGAGTTGGCGTAGTAATTACAYGTGCCACGACCATGGCACTCAATAAATGGAGCCGAGCGGAATTCTTCTAAACAGGATCCGGGTGATGCCAAGGCCTGTCCAGAGCCCTCTGCTCCAGCACTAGTATGCTGAGGGATGGGGGGAGGGAATAAATAGACAAATGAGAAATATTCATTGGGAGCTAAAAAATTAATAGCACAGCATTCAGCTGTTAAAAGAACTACTGTTCATTCTTGGTTCAGGTAAGGCAAAGTCAAATACTTCATTAACAATCATTAGAAAGGCAGCATTTACTGAGAATTATCAGTTACGACAGGCTCTGTATACTGGAAAATAAGCCTGAATATTGGCTACTATGGTTAGTAACCGAAGGTGAATGCTTTGTAATAACAACCATGGACCTTAACAGAAAATGCTAAAGTGGCTGGTAATAGATATTTCTGGAATGAGAGGCAGTTCTTACCATCATGAACGAGTAACCRATCCAAAGGGAGTCCCAGCCTGGTGGACACGAAGGAATCTGAATGGTCTGACTGTGGACAGCTATCACCATAGCAGGAGCCTCACACACAACGCATCTGGACACAGCGGAAGTATCAGAGAAATCAGGCATTAAAATAATGGGAGTATATGTTGTAAGAATTATTTCACRGAAGGGAGAATTGGCCTGTGAAAGGTTGTCCTATTAATCCAGATTTCTGCTTCTCAGTTATTTAGTAATTGCAGTGAGACAGTAGTTCTGGGTACAAAATCTGCCTGTATGTCCACTAATAACCATTGGGTAAAATACAGAAGCAGTTTCTGGAGCGAAAGCTGGAAGCCTCAGGTCCACATCTTACTCTCAGAGCTACTGGCTCTTGCTTATTCTCTCCTGCCTGCAGGGATCTYGTGCTCCTGACTTGTCACACGGCTTCCTCAGGGGCAAGAAGTACTCTTGCACCCTTTCAGCCCCTAATGGTCACTACTGCAGATAAGCAGGTCTTTTAAGGCACCTAACACTTTAAAATAGGCAGTTTTCCTAGATTTCCCAGAGAAAACCACAACAGATTAATCTCCTAATAATCCAACCTACAGGTTAGAAATAGGCGCTGATGCTAAACGAGAGACCCGGTAGCCTGCTTTGTCTCACCGGCTAATGAACGGCTGAATGCTCTGCCCAGTCAGAGGCTCCATGCTCATCGGCATTGGTTCTGGCGTTGACAGCCAGTAGGAATAGTCGTTCCTTGAGGCGTAATTACAAACATTGTTGATATTACAGAACATGAAGGGCATGGTGCTGAAACGTCGGAGACAGCTCCCAGCAGTACCTACAGAATAAGATGTGTGGAATGTGACAGCATTGTTTTTGCTTTATTTTTAGCTTTGGGAACATTAATTGGGAACATAATATGCTTCCTATCTACCTGTGAGTGCGCAATATGCGCGATCAAATTGTCACATGCAGGAAAAATGTAATCTCTGAATTTGGTTCACATTCTGTCATCCTTAATTACAGTGTGCACCCCTGGAGGCAGTAGATCTTAGCATGCATGCCCCAACCTCATCTAAGTAATCTCCAGGACTATCATATCTTCAGAGAACCAGAGCATTTACAAAAAGTTGCTATAACCTTTTTCCCTTTAAAAACAGAGCCTAAAAAAAATCTTACCCAAATCTTGGCCATGGGCTCTCTCATTTCCTTGTACATACAGAAGAGAGAATCCATCATATATTCTTAATGTTCCGTGTGGACACAGTGGTGTCTCCCTAGTCTGGCTATGACGAGTTATAAGGAATCCATGAGCGACTGAAGCTGTTCCAGGAGGACCAGGTGGACCTTGTAGGCCATCAGGACCAGGGGGTCCTTGTATTCCTCGTGAACCTGTTCACAGCAGAGAAGCACAACATGCAGTATTTATTAACATTATTTCTTGCTCTTTTAGGACTAAGGTGACTTTGAAAGGAGGGATGGTTTAGTGATTAAGGTGCTTACAAGTTGGGTGACCTCATACTCCTAACACCATCTTCCTCAAATGATTTTCTTTGTAAGCATGGTCAAATCACTGAGGCAGTTACAGCTAGTTATAAAATATATTCCCTGTGTTATACGGGTATTGTGAAGACAAGCATGTTGAGAGCTGTGAGGTGCTAAGATTGCAGTGGACATGACAACCAATGACATAAGTCCAGATCAGTTCGACAGTTCTCACACTCATCTGTGCATGCGGCTTAGTAAGCTAAAGCTGAAACATCTTGCTCAAAATCACAAAATAAGTGGCAGAGCCCAAAAGAGAATGAAGTCTCACTCTACATGAAGTCCAACAGAATCAGTAGAAAAGATGCAGTCAGTTTTGGAGTACGTTACGAAAAAATGGAAAGAAATCAGAATAACCTTGACTGAGAGCAAAAAAAAACCCAACCAACCAACCAACAAGGAATCATGTGACTCAGAGAAGGCATTTGCTCTTGAACAGCAGAAGTAATCAGGAAATATAACGACAAAATATTTAGACTATTTTCTTCCAGAATCATTATTGTTTACTTCCCCCCCACACACTTAAAATAATGCTGGCAGATTTCATAGAGCTACTCAGGGAAAAAAAGGAAATAAATGTGGATTTCTCTGCTGTTTTAACTGTTTGAATTATGATATTTTTTCACGAGTTGCAATATATAGCTACTTAACGTTTATCATCTTTTTAGAAAATTGTCCCAGCGGCTAGTTCTGAAGTCGTAATTCAGTAATTCTAAGCAATGGCTGCATGGTAGCCTTATCTCTGCATACCCTGAAATTCTTTCCTTTATGAAGGTCTGTTTTTCCCTCGTTCCTGATTTCCATGCAAACTGAAAATTATTTTGCTAATTCTTTCCCTTCTGTTTCTTAACACCTTCATTATTTCCTGCGTTATCACCTGTGCGGCAAAGGGCATGCCATTAAGCTCAAGATAAGCTGCACAATATTATTCAGCACTAACTGGTAATGTGTTGGTCTTGAGAATACTCCAAATCAAAGCATCTTCAGCAACCTGTAACATTTTTACACTAGGAAAATAGTAAAATTATGATTCTGTTATTATTTTCATGAGGCAAATCTCACTTTCTGGTATTAGCCTGCACTCAAAAGGGACCATCTCTTTTTCCAGTGGTTCCTGATAGAATAAACACTGCACCTGGTTGGCCTGGAAGACCTCTCTCGCCTTTACGTCCTGCTGGACCATCAAACCCAGGAAGCCCGTCTCGCCCTGGATCACCAGGAAGACCAATTGGACCTAGAATAAAGAAAKGCATAAGTGAAATGGAAACTCTTGAAATCTCACTACAGAAACTGTTAAACTCATCTGTTGTTTCCTTATGATATGTTAGATAAGAAAAGACCATTAAACCAGATGTAGACAATATAACCCTATGTTTTTCTGTTAGGTCTTGCTGAGTCCAAGAACTTGTCTCTGTACCCTAGGCTAAGAGCCATGTATTGCAATTCACAGTCAGTTATACTCGGACATTTTCTCTGCAGCCACCTAGAATCATACCTGGCAATCCCTGTGGCCCTGGCAATCCAGGTGGCCCTTTTGAGCCAGGTTGTCCTGGAGGACCTGGTGGACCAGGGTCTCCTTTGACAACAATGCTTCTTCCAATGGCACCTGGTAAACCTGGTGGACCTGGGAGAAAGTAACTTTGTATCAGATAAAGTGAAACAGAAGACAACAAAGTCAACTGGAGTAGCCCATTATTTCTGCTATTCTTTATTGCTAATTCAGCAGTCAAAAGCTATCAATACAAAGCATAAGTGTAATTATATCTAAAAGGCAATAAAAGTGCTATTGGTGATCCCCAAAAGACAAGATATATTGGGTGTTGCAGGGCTTAACCCATATGGACCAAATACAGAATATAAAATACAGTAGCATTAGTTGTAGAGCTAAAAATTACTAGTTTGGAATTGTGTAGTCACTGGTGCTTGCATAACTACTGGAAGGGACCAATGTTCATTGCTGGTTGAAACCAACTCAGTCCTACMTCTGTGGACCAAATTTTATTGGTGAGGAGCAGAATTAATGATAACGCTACCCATGACCCCTACCTGGTGGGCCTGGCAGTCCTTGACTGCCCGCAAGGCCAGCRGGTCCTGCAGGTCCAGGGGGACCCTTCATACCTGAAACATCAAATTTACGCAGTCACACAGTGAAAGAACATGCTGTGTTACAAAACCTGCTATGGGAGTGGCCAAAATCAGGCTTCTTTCCTCCCTGAGAGGCTGTTGCTGTWTCTGGAGGTGTTCATCTAAAATGCAAGTTCAATACCTGGGAATCCTGGCACGCCTGGAACCCCTGGGTCACCCTTCATTCCATTCAGACCGGGACGACCAGGATCCCCCTGAAAAGAGCTTCGTGTTACTCACTCATCTCCCCAGTGGTTTCAGAAACACAGAGGAAAAGGTGGCTGGTGGACAAAGAAACATGCTTTGGGTCTCTGAACTAGGCAGAGCGCTTTGGAAGCCCAAGGTAGTGCATTCTGCTCACTGTGTGCCAGGTGCTATCAGAGAACACTGGATCATGGCCCATGCATTGACAGCTCCAGCTCCCACAGGAGAAATGAGGAAAGCCTACTGAGATACTGGGCAATAATTGAGGAAAAGCCCCTCCATGCTACAAAAGACTAGATGTTAGATATCATATTCTGKTTTTTTTTTCTTTTACTATCATAACATGCATATTCCACCCAAATACATTCCATTTTTATTGCACTTAAAAATAAACTAGGGGGAAACCCCCATTTCTTGTCCTACCTGGCGTCCAGGTAATCCTTGATCTCCCTTTTGACCAGTCAGGCCAGGCGGGCCAGGTTGACCTGGGTTCCCTTTTTCTCCTTTAAGTCCTCCACTGCCTGGTGGCCCCCGGGGACCTTCTGGGCCTGGTGGACCTTAACATTGTGGAACATACAGGCATGTATCAGTACATATCAACTGTATTCCCAGGCTTGTGCCTTCAATGTATAAAAAAGGCAACCTAAAGATTTTGGCTTAACTTCCCAGCTCTATTTCAATGCTGAATTCAAACAGGACAAACTAAAGAAAAAACAAAGAGATGGCTTATTTGCACTACCCAAATCGAGAACCAAGGCTCCTTATCTAGCCGAAGAACAGAAACAGGTCTTCCCACAGGGCAATGCAGCTCACCCAAGTTAAATGCCAACCACTGACCAGACAAGTGCCTTCAGTAGGAGCCAAGATACCCTAAGTTAGATAGTACAAATATCCCCTCTGATGACCTACATTACATTCAGCATCTTTAGTGCTATTTTAACAGATTGAATTCCTTTTGAAAGCCAGTCTCAACAATGTAAAATACTGCTGCTTTTTTGCTGGGAGAATTTGATACATCCACTGAGGATCTCAGTATGTATCATCTACTGACTGCTGAGCAGGAGGAAGGCCCTCATTCTGCCTTGCCTGAATATTGATCTGAGTTGCAGAAACTTCCTTATGCTGAAAGACTCTCCCTCTAGAAGGATTTGTTTATCTGTAGTAGAATTGCATCATGTAAACAACAGATAGTTGGGCTAGTCTTTAAATATTTTCCCTTTTTCCCTTTGCAACAGCCCAATTAATCTGAAAGAGAAGAGTTGACTTAGATAAAACCTTAGGTATTTGCAGCACTGAAAAATGAGACACCAAACTTCATGCCACCATCTAAATAGAAGGTAACTTATATTAATTTGTGGCAAAACAAACTGTAAACAAGTGCACTGTCAGCAGCTAATAACATTTCACAAAATCATATTTCACAAAATATAATTGGGTTAACAAGGATCTCTTTGCAGGATAGTGCTATAATGTTCTCCTCTGATAAATGTTACTAGATTTGTTGTACTACAATGTGGATTTGTTGTACTACAAAAAATGGATTTTTGTTCTTCTGAAACCTTTAATAATTTAAAGCCTCCTTTAAAAACCTCATAGTCTATAGTCAGTAGATAAATTTGATGAGCAATATTTCTGCATGCAAATCTCAGTATAGAATTCCTGCCAAAAAATTTCTTTTTTAAATCAACAGCGTTTTGGATATTTCAAAAATATTTCAAAAATATCCTGCAGCATCAGCTACAGAAAATACAAAATATCCCACCGTGCAAGGTCCAACATTTTTTAAACAGGTCCAGTACAGTACACATGCAAAATAATTACAGGTTACCATCTCAGGTATCCTAATCAAAGAGGTACAATCTGCAGGGTAACCACAGTCCTTAAAAAGATAATCTCAGAATTACAGGAAAACATCCATTTCTCTTACATCAAATGCAATGCAGTAAAATAAATTGACCGAGTTAAGAGTCTAACCTGGAGGACCTGGAAGGATCAGAGTTCACCAAAGCCCAATGATCGATGTTAGAAGGGTCAGACATCACACAGTACAAAACAAGATTACTAGTTAGAAATAGTATGGATGATAGCATATAAACTACACAAAAACCCATTTCACCAGCATATTTTGTATTTACAATATAATCCACATGCATGCATAAACCATACATGAGTACACAACAATACATATTTTCAGATACAAGTTATTCTGGTGACTAGGCTCTGCTAAAACTAATTTGACACTGTTCATTTAATGGCAAACTTAAAGCTTTACTGAAGAATGTGTTATTGCTTTAACATTACAGCTGAGGTCTGCTACCAGTTAGTCCTACTCACAATAGGGTTTGGACAATGAAACCATTTCACAGACAACATTTATCACTCAGATGTGTGGCAGATATGTGGGTAAATTGTGAATGACAAATTATTCTTCAGCAAAAGCCTACTTTGGGTAGGGGAGAAATGTGGTTAACACATCGACATATCACCACTAATCAGGTATGAATGACAACTATCAGTGAATTAAATTATAAGGCTAAAAAGGAGGCCTACACCCTCCCCAAAAGAGTAAGCAGAATAAATATGGGTTAAAAGGGTTGTGAATGCTATAAACAAAAATACARCAGAACTTACAAATTTAGAATTTGTTGTCTTTGCTATTAACATTTTTTTTTTTTGATGAAAATGCCAGAAGATGCTAATTTACTTCCTTAAGGTTATTATGGAGAATGGCATGTGATAACACCCTTAGAAAATGCATTTAAATATCCTCTTTCAAAATGTAAGCCAATTGTCCCCTACCATGCTCCTGAATTAATCTGTATTTCAGCTCCTGTGCCACTTGTATCTTTTATGTCAGTGAAATGATTTAAATATGTCATGCAATTTGCAGCTTTAACACTACAATAAACACACATCAGGTTTTACCTCAATGCACTGTTTCTTAAATATTTGGTAAATCATTTTAAATACTAGCTGTAATACAGCTGTTAAAAATAATGACATAGACATTTCATTGTTGCTGTTAAGTATTTATAAACCATATTTCACCATTATCTAAGTTTTGCTATGATTTATAAATCTGCCCTGTATTTGTTGATTTTGGAATTCTGGCTGGGGACAATCCCAGGGCTGAAGAAAACCATGAGGCAATTAGTAAGTTCCTCTCAGCACACCCACGCTGCTGGTCCTCTTTGGAAGTATGGTTACTGCTTGTGCAGTCACTATTTAAGTAAAATGTAAAACCACCTTCGCGTTTTTTCATGATGTCCTAAAACTATATGTATGTTAAGGTAATCAAACGTCACAGGCTCCCATATTTACTATCTCACAGCACTTTGTACTGCATACCAAAACTTATGTCATCATAGCAAAACTTAAAGATTTCATTATTATTAAGTAGATACACAGAGTCATTTTCAATCTAGACTCAGGCGTCAAAATTTTCCCAAGGGCTGGCTTGTGCTACGTGCGGATACACTAAGATTAAGATAAGCTTGTGAAAATGACCCTGTTCTTACCAATCCTGTTTCTCCTCCCCAGGCTTAAGAAGGAGACAGCTGTATGCTTCATTTTGATTAAGTAGTACATGAAAAAGAAAGAGCTTTCCTCAGTTCCTCTAAACATGTGTTGTTGAAGCAAAAAAACAGAAATAAGGATTTCTGTACATTGGAAATGCGCTTAGAGCAATGCTCTAAGCTGGAATGTAAAGCATTACATTCTGTGCAACTTTCCTACAGACACTCTTGCACTGGTATAAAAGATCTTATTTGTTTAATCTATATCACATTAGAGTGTCGCAAATCAACAGCAGCAGGTGTCAGAAAAATGAATACTGTCATTTGCCTGAGCTGCAAAACACCATTCCACAAAGCAATAGCAAAGGTGTCAGAGGACAGCACAATACGCGTATTTGTAAAACAGGAAAAATAGTATTTCAACTGCATTGTGAATAAATACGCTAAAACCAGTAAAAAGTGTGGCAAATGTGGACCCACACRATCTTCTGTCATGTAGAGAGCAGTGCTATGTCCTTCTGCGGTCAGCCCTACAGTGATATGGAGGAAGAGCTGAAAGACAGCTCTAGGCTCTTCTTTTCTACCACAGATTAAAAGACAGGTATGAAAAATGACTCAGCATATCTACATTTAGACACTAAAAAAGTATATACATCCATCCCCATGCAAAGTTATTATTTTGGAGTTAAGGGGCTAACCTGAGGGACCTGGGAGTAGGGGGTCAGAGTTCACCAAGGTCATCATTAGAACAAGGGGAAAAACATCAAAATTGTTAGAAATATCAACAAACTAACATATTCAACTAAACCTTTCTTTTTAGATTTAGCTCAATATTCCTTTAGATATAGTATTCAAAACACCAAACTATTATTACTCCTAGCAATGAAAAATAGACGACTGGAGCAACAACAATGTTGTGTTGCCCTAGGAATTTGCTTCATTTTTTCAGCTATTGAAAAATCCCYCCCAACATCACCAATCTACATCTGTTCTAGATGCAACTCAGCCGAATTCAGACAGCTACACTACGTTTGACCTCATAGTTTTTACTAATCTTAGAACATTCCTCAAAGTCAACAACAAATTGTAAATGCATACAATTTCTGCTTTTATTTATGTCCTTAGAAGGGGGGTAATTTGACAGTCACACAGCTGCTTTTATGACTAGCTGCCTTATGTTGAAACGTTACAAAATCGCGTTCCAACAATCGACTGTGTTATCGTTTGGAACAAAAGACTGGAGTGCTGATTGTACCAGAACTGCAATAATAGTTTGGTTTATCCACATTAGTTCATGCATAACCGAGCAGGACAAATGCTTCGCTTTATACATTGCATGCAGCAAAAATGGAAATAAGAGAGATAGAGAAGAGAGAGAGAGAGAGAGAGAGAGAGAGAGAGAGAACATGGCTGAGCACAATCTCACTGGCCATTTTTTTCACCGAAGCTCATGAATCTGCACAAAATGAGTCCCACCATCCTTCCCCAGTTCATTTGAGTTAGTAACCATCCAATTTATACAGAGAAGTGCAAATAGGATTAGAAGCTTCACAAAACCACCAATGCTGCAGCAGCACATAGAATGACAATTAGTAGTTTTATTATATACCAGTAGCTGCTTAGCTGTTTTACTATTCTTTTTAAAGAGTTTGAAAATTAACTCTGTACAAAAAGCTTTTAAAAATAAAAACCCTTATTCTTATGGAACAACAGTTTGCTTTCTGTGCCAAAATTTTCATCACCGTACCACTCTGCATATAGACACTCCTCCTCTTTGGAAGATCTTGACACCTAGAATGTCTTGGGCCCTTACTTGGTCACACTTTTAAGTTACAAAGCCAAAGTCCTGCATCCCAACTTCTCTTGTGCCTTCACTTATTCTGCTGCTTGCCCCAGCTGCACCTCTAACTGAAGTGAACCAAACAGGGATTACTTGTCCTACACTTCTACCTACGCTTACTCCTCCTTCCACTAACTAAACAGAAAAACAGGAATAAACTGGGCCTGGATGTTAGTTATTAACCCACTAGGTCATTCCACACCAGTCATTATAATGGCAAGGTTAGGATACAACATAATCCAGGTATTTTTACTAGCACTGAAAAGAACCTCGTTATACTTCCCATGATGCTGGCAAACACAATCCCAGTTTTAAGGTGTAATAACTTAATGCCAAATGTTGTTCATAATAACTTATTCATCAAATACACACATTGGGTAGATGAGTTCATAGCCTACTTTGCACAGGAGAAAAGCTCATGCTGCTATTGAGAATAATCAAATATTACTTAGTTCCAGTGCTAGCAAAAATGTTTTGAAAAAATGCCATTCTAAAATATTGCTTTTCAGTGAAATTGTCTTYTCCTCTATCAGAGGCAAGCCTGAGGAAAAACTGAATCTTAAAATCTTTCCAAGTGCTCTCTCTTGGTGTCTAGAGTAGCAGCTATTTTACAAATTCACTAACTCAACACTGACTTTTCCCAAACAAATCTTTTGACAAAAAAAAAAAAAAAAAAAAAAAAACAGAGTTAGAGGGAAATAAATTAAAACTAATACTTCTCCATTTATAAGCAAACAAAAACCTGTAACCGACCAATAGCTTGGTTTACTACCAGTAAAACTCATCTCGCCTAACATGCTTAACATTCTCCTTAAAGACGACAGCACTTTCAAAGTACTTCTAGACTCGAGATAGAGCAGTAAGCCTGAGCCTGAAGAGTGAAAGGTTCGTTAAAGTTTGATTTTTGAAGAGCGGCATCTTAATGCAAATAACCATTCTGTGACACAAAATACAAATCAAATTCTAATACGTGCCAGGGAGTTGCTCAGCAATGTTAACTCAGAACAGTATTTTTTCATTCCCAGAATTAGTTGGTGCAGGAACAAAATGCAAACGTGGAATGGAAAGATGAAGACGGCATGATGGGGCACTGAATCCATGGGAGCCACATGACACAATGCAGCAATGATTTATGTTACATGACACGGAGGTGAAGAGGCAGGTATCCAATTTGATCATGCTGTGATGCTAACGTGAATTTGATTTTCATGGCTCTTAAAAAGATGAGATTTGTTACTTTTGCTTTTTGTGCGCGATGACATTTGCTGATCACATGACCATACTGCAAAGGTATCAGATGCTGAAAAGTCGATTTCGTGCTCTCTAGATGATTGCTGTGACAGCATGCGGAGAATCTCCCGTTTATTAACGCATTGAATTTTTGCTGCCAGGTATCAGAAATTAATAGAAACTGAGGTCGTTTTGGTTTTAGATATTGTTGTTTTTTGCAACAAAATCCTCTGGTTGCCCACAAACCTTATAACATATGCCACGAGGCTTAAACTTATCCATCCAAACAAATTGGGAAAGTCTAAAGGCTGATAACCTACCAGCAAAATATGGAAGTATTGGCAGATGTTGATAGGTATGGATCACACTCTTACCTGGTCTTCCTGGAACACCCTGTGGGCCAGGGCTACCTTTAGGACCTTCCAGAGGTGGCCCTGGTAATCCTGGTGGACCTGGTGGACCCTGTAGACCAGGAAATCCCTGGAAACCTGGTTCTCCCTTCAGACCTGGAAGTCCAGGGGGTCCTGGTGGACCAGGTAACCCCAGTTCACCCTTTTGCCCTGTAAAACCAAGAAGATGTATTTATGAATACTGTTATATATGAAAAACACAAATGTCAATTTGCAGACCCATTTCTCTCTCTTGCTTAAGAAAGTGCAAGTCTGACCACAACTCACCTCTTTCGTGCAGTCAGACACTATAAAAYTGGTCTAAGAAATTCAGAAAAGAATTGAGGCTAATAACTTTTAAAGGAAAAAAGGTGATGTGGCTTTTGACATGTGAAAAGACCATCACTACTACTCAGTGATGCTTTAATTCACAGACATCCTCTGAGCTTATGAGCTTGCAAGCAATGATTTGTGAGCTTCATATCACTGTGGAGAAATCTGTCAATATTAAGATGACATCATTATTTTTATTGAAACACTGCTTAAAGTTCAGACATACTGGCAAAACTTTCAAAAAAAGCCCAAGTGATTTATGAGCTTTACTGTCACTGAAAAGCAATATAACTTAGGTTGCAAAGTTGCTTTTCAAAATATAGCAGGCATTTTCAAAGCAGCTTCATTTGTCATCAGTTGTAAAAATGCTTTATCTATTGAGACAAATCAGCAAAGTTCCACACAATGCAGCAGACTCAATTATCCCGTATGGATTTATTTTGTCTGCCCAACTACCAATTTACAAAATTCAGTAGTCAGTAATAAGTCTCTTTAATACACCTAGGTAAACTGAAAAGGGTCTGCTGAGAAAAAAGAAGTTTAGTTAGCTGCTGCTATGCCATTCATTCGTTGCAGAACAGGCAACATGTCCTTTTTTGCTGTGTATATATATACATATATGTATATTTTTTTTTACTTTCACCCTTTTAAAAACAGAATAGAGAAACTTTGCCTGATAATCCTGGGAGTCCTGGAGGTCCTGGGCGCCCAAAACCTGGCAGACCTAAAAAGAAACAGATTCAGCCAATAATGAACATTTAGCTTTCAAGTCTCCACAGATAGGGATATGAGGCCGAGAATAATGAAGATGCTCTCATCTAAAACTCTGACTCCTTGGGACTACCAGGATTCTCACTCACCCATCCACACCACAGCTAAGGGTTTTTGCTGCAAAATGTGTCTATAACTTTAATAAATACTTCCATCCATTCACAAGATGCTCTTTCATGTTCTGAGCTTTGAGAGATTTGCATTTGTGGTTGGGGGTTCTGTCTTTGAGGCAGACTTTACACCATTTATCACTTCTGTAGCTGAGCTGAAGCAATACAGCTAGTGTTGGCTAGTATGGAATAGAGGAACAGGGGCTTGTGTTCAAGTCCAAATTCTTCAGGGAATAAAAATTTAAGAGCTAATGGAATTCTCCTCCTGTTCTTCACTGGCAGCTTGACAGCATTCTTTGTGAACCCCGCAGCAGCTGGGAACTACTGAAGCAATTTCTGCAGGTGCRTAAGTAGTAAAGGAGAAATTGAATAGGAAAGCAGAACATCAAAATGCGGACTGAGGAGGAGAAAACCAAGAGGTGGGATACCTAACCTGGTTCTCCCTTCTGACCAGCTGGTCCAGGGATACCATCTCGACCAGGCTGTCCCTTCTCTCCTGAAGGCCCAGGAGGCCCAGGACGGCCAATATCACCTAAAAGTGGGGCAGAACACATTAGCACAATAATGTATTACCTGCAATCAAAAAAACTCAAAACAAAATAATCCCCAAGACTGAATCTGAAGGAGTAATAATTTAATATCAAATCCACAAGGACGTAATTTTAAAATTAAAACTTTTCACTCTCTCTCCCTTCTTGACAGTTTTTAAAAGGCTTTTGGGCCTACAACCTTTTAAGCAGCTATTGTTTAATAAAAATAATCTAACACTTCTTTTGGATAAATTAGAATTTTCCTCCTACAAAAAGAAGTTTGGCACTGGAGTACTTAATATAAATAAAGCTTGCATACACTGAAACAGTTAACTGTTTGTTACAATAGTTAATGACATGACTGTGAGATCACACACAAGGAGTGAAGAGAAAGTTAAAACTTCTTCCTTTTCTGTTTAGTTCCAGTGAATTAAATGTGTTCAGTGTTGTTTGGGTATCCATACACAGACACATATTTTCATGATGTTAAAAAAGGAAGGAAGGAAGTAACTTCATATTTTGTGTGTTTCACAGAAGTATCTGACCTTTGCTGTACTAGTCATGCTCACCTACTGGCCCAGGAGGTCCGGGCAGACCTGGATTACCTGGAGGCCCCTCGATACCTTTTGGCCCCGGAATTCCTGGTGTTCCTGTAAAGTACAGGCATTTCAATCAAATACAGCACAAAACTGGCTTTTTAGTAGATGCTATAATCTGATTAACAAATGAAAGAATTGTATCAAGATAGTGTATCTATGCACACGTTGCAGGTTTACAGTTGATCATTCAAAGAGACCATGCAAATTATAAAGCAAAGAACATATGGAAAAAAACATTCTAGTGTGACTGTGTCCTTACTGCTACTCTCAAGACTCTGTCTTAATTGTTAAGTGCCAGTGGTGAAAGACTGTCTGGCAATCTGCCAGGAAATTACTATTTTAGAGACAGGTATTTCTGGCTGACAACAAAGTGAGAGCATTATGGACTGTGGCCATTCTGGCCAGTCATTCTCTAATCCTCTTCTCATTTACTGAAAAAGCATCTTAATAAAAATGATTTTGGTTAGAATTTATACCTTATTCTCACCCCTGCAGCATGAACTGAGTGGGAGGGAAAAAGAAAAAAAGAAAAA
>NW_028186756.1:1199454-1265870 GCF_003343005.1 Rhea americana
GAAAATCCATTTCTTGGAGTATGACTGTTCTGAAGAGCACTGGAACATGATCAAGGCAGGGCCTGAATACACCATTCTGCCTGAAAACAGTCTTTTAGGCATGACATGCAACACAGGTTAAATACTCTCAGGTTCATGGCCAGGTTTTGTTCTCTGCTAAGCTTACTGCAGTCCTGACTGCACTGTTGTAAATGCCCTACCTTCCTACATTAAAGACTGCTCAAGCACATTTGTAGGAACAGCCCTTATAGTTGCAATTCAGCATAGACAAAATGTTTCTTTTAAGTCAAATATAGGATACCATAAAATTGAGACTTGAAAAAACTGACCTACATGTACTTACAAGCAGTCTCTATTAATATTTCTAAAGAAAAGCACAAAACCTAATTTCATTGTTTCAGAAGAAGATTTTTTTCTGAACTTTTTTTTTTTAATAGATAATAAACTCTATTAAAAGCTCAGCTTTTCTGATGACATTTTCTTACTGATTCATGAAGGTTAACTATGGGGCCAAACATAGGTATTTTGTGGTCAGAGAAGTTAAGAGTCTGACAGCTGTGAATGACCAAGTGGTGAATACAACCACTGCATCCTTTCAAGACAGATTTCAGAAGAAATTCAGAGTAACTTCAGAAGGAATTCTGAAGTGATGTACCAACACATTTATACTTGCAGTGACAGTTCCAACAGAATAACGCTTAGACACACTAGGTGGCTAAAAAAACTTTAAAAGAAACTGCAGCCCTCCACCAATTACCCACTGTGTTTAAGATGTGTGTACCGGAGAAAGATCAAGAGGGAAAAGACAAGAAATTCCAGCTCAGTGGAATGCAGAATTACCTGGGAATCCAGGAAGTCCTGGCTCTCCTTTAGCACCTGGATTGCCTGGCAATCCAGGCAAACCAGGATTTCCAGCTATACCTTTACTGCCTGGACTGCCTGGGTATCCAGGCAAACCAAGATCACCCTAGAAAACATTAAGTAGAAACAAGAACCAAGTCATTTTAATAAAAGTAGTCCTTCCTGTATATTTCTATTTTACAATCACAACAAGGTCATCATTATATTCTGCACATTCTCCTTATATCCAGTTAACACTATCTCACACAGTAATAAAGATTACTTGAAAATGGCCATTGTAAAGATTTTAACAGGAGCTCCTACAATTTGTACATAAAGTGTCCCTTACACCTTTYCCCCAAAGTTGGCCTAAATTAAAGAACTGTGTTCCCTAGATACTCTGTACATCTTGAAAAAGACAAGTTTTTGTGAATGACAGAAGGAAGGATGTTTGTAAACTTTGATGCAAATGTTTTATAGAGAGTTTAAAATTTAAGCCCAAGTAATCATGATATATCAGTTCCTTAGTAATTTATTCTTAAATGYATATTGTTATTTTCAAAATTTACTGCCTCATAAAACATTGGAACAAAGATATTCATCTTATAACTCCCTACCAACTATGGAAATGTCAGCAGGTGTCAGCACAGACCAGACCACTAACTGAACACAACCTAGAATGCAGGTAAMAATCTTCCGCTCTAACCAGATGAAATTGTATATAAATACTTTCACCTTGAAAATTAGAATTTATGCATACATACATATATTTATAAATTATGCATATATATGTATATAAAAATTATAGTTAAAAAAATCAACATGAGCTCTCCTTTCCTCATGTGATTGTTTCATTGAAGAATTTTGTAAATGTACCTTTGATCCAGGGGGACCAGGAATACCAATGTCTGAAAGACCAGGGTCACCTTTCTCGCCCTTCAATCCAGGAAATCCAGGTGGCCCAGGCTGACCTGGACGTCCTCCTATTCCTTGGCTGCCTTTAATCCCTGGGGGACCTGTCCAAAACAAAAAATACGAGTTATATAGATATAAATAAGTCTTCTGCAGTTGTTCACAGAAGTCACTCAAATTACACAAACTCAACTAGAAAGAACTAATGAACAGAGTACTTGGTTTTGAACATCTAATGTGCTTTTATTTTTAAAAACAAACTAAAATAAACAATTATCTAAACTCACTCATGTTTGTTTCACAATATTTCTAAGCTTTCTTTTTAATTTTGTAATTTTAAAAAGTCCAAATATTCTTGCCAGTAATTAGGCACAATTTAGTAATAAAAACCTCAGAAATCGGTAGTTTCATTTCAACAATCTTTCTAAATAACTGAATTCACTGTCTGCTTCTCCTTGTATGCTTGAATCTGATGTCTTTCTTTTGACAGCCGAGTTTACAGAACCATCTTGCTTCTGAAGTATTTCAAGAAGAAAACCGGAAACACCAGAAAAAGAGAAAAATTACGAAAAAGCAGATCATTCTACTTCTACATCTGTAAGTACTTAAAAATAATGTGTATTTACAATATATTTACTGTCTGAATTTTCTGTTTTAATGGGTATTTCCAATTTCTTCTGTACTATTTCAACAAATCCGTGTATAGGGCTTTACACGTCCTTCATGTATCCTATAAATACATTCTTAGATATTGCATACAAGCAGATTCACCTTTGCATTATATGGGAAGTACTGTCAAAATTAAATAAAATATTAGCACAATAGCTAACCTGGAAGGCCCATCTCGCCCATAGCACCTTTTAACCCTGGAGGTCCTGTTGGTCCTGGCGGCCCAGGAAGTCCTGTGTCTCCCTTGATGCCTAGAAAAGTTGTGTGTTTAGTTGATTAATGAATAATTAAAAGTTTCTGATATTCATGCATTCTCATATGAATATGGTCATCACCTAATTACAAAGGGTAAGTATTTGGAATTGCTCTGGGCCTCAGATTGCTCCAGCCTACTTTCTCCTCATTTGAACTGAAATAGTTTTAAACTTGTTTGTTCTGAGCTAAGGTTTATTAGGACATCATCTTTGTTCTTGAGATTAGTCTAATGAAATGGGTCAAATCTCAGAGTATGATTTAGAAACCATCTGAAGTAAACTAGTAGCAGCGTGACTCAGTCTCTCATGAATTGTTCTGCAGAATGAGAATGTTATCTCTTCYCTATCTGCAATAGTTATTCAGTAGCTTCTGTTAAGGAATTAAATGTGACCTATAATGCTCAAACTAGTTTGAGTCCTGGAAGGTTAAGAAAATTCCCAAAGCCCAACAAGATATCTGGAGCAAGTCCTACATCCTCGTATTACTGGCAGAAAAACAGTGAGCAAAGTGTCAAGATTTCAGATGATTTCAGAGCTGTAGGAAGAAGTACTGTGAAACTTTTTTTTTTAATTAATCCCTGAAATTCTTGAAAGCAAAGCTGTAAACTGTTACATCCAGCTAGCCTTCACAATATCTATCTTCTTCMTCTATCTTCTGCCCTATGCAAAGTAATATAATATAAGAAATAAGCATACAAAACAGGCAAGTCTTGTTGCTTATCCAAGCAGCAAGCACTTTTCCAGTCATCCCAAAGGCAATCCCAATCTTCGGARGAATCTATAACTCAAAACTGCTTTTGGGTCTGTTAGGAGGAAAGAGCTCGAGGCATGCTGTTTGGATAACGATTTAAAATTTCCCAGAGCTGTGCTGCATCTTTAAATGTAAATCCTTAGCCCTTGCTTAGGCATATCTATATCCAAACCCCAACCCCTCAGTATCAAAATGCATACAAGCTTTCACATTATCAAAACTGTCCATTTAACACCTTGCTTGTTTACCTGGCAATCCTGGGGGACCTGGTGGGCCACTAAGTCCTGGTGGGCCAGGGTCACCTGGGAGACCTTGAAAACCTTTCTGTCCTGATAAGCCAGGAATACCTTTAAGGCAAAATATAATTTTATCATTATTACTACTATTAAAAAAAACCCCATATATTAAATGATTAGATGTATACATATGTGAATCAAATTCCAGAGATTTTTCTTCAGTAATTAGCTTAGCCAAGAGGAAGTATCACAGAACACAAAATATTGCTTCTGGAAAGTTTCAAATCCTACAGAACAGGGGCAATATACTGTAAATAAAGGAAATAGCTTTATGACTAATGCTAGTATACTTCACCCAGAAGGGACTGTCTCTCAGTGATGAGCAGAGTTCATGCTAACCCCTGTATTGTCTTTTAGATTATTTATATACACATATTCAATTTTCTTGCTGCACAGGAAGCACTTTGGGACTGAGACATTTTAAAAAACTGCTAAAATACCTGCATTACTTTTTACAAAAAGTAACGGTTACTATTGGTTATTATCCTGTACATTACTTTGTGCTGTCCTGCAGGCACAGGTAAATCTGCCCTCCACAGCTCTGATTTAATAGAGAAAAAAGGAAGTGCTAAGTGACATAAAAATCTTACTTAGGCTTCATAGAAATCAACACAGTAGCTAAGTAAGCACAAAATCAGCTGGGCCAACATTAGTGAAGGACATTCAGGTTCTCTCTAGGGTAGAATATTTTTACTCTTCTCAAGACTAAACAAGAGTTTAAAGAAGACCTCTGAATTTTTACACCTTAATGTAAAGGGGAAAAAAAAAATCAAGGAGAGGGAGCAGACTTGAGTGAGCTGAGAGAACCTTCCAGACTTCCAACTTCCTGAGTAGAAACACACATGAGAAGAGACTCTTTGCAAAGCCAGAGATGACACTAGCTCAGCTGAGGGTAGTTTGAGGAGACACCCAAAAGAGAAATCCAGAGGCAATGCATGAGCAGGTGACCTGTGCAATTCCATCCCACATGCAAAAGGCCTGGGATACGGCAGGAATGCAGGCAGCACAGCAGCCATGACAACCATCTCTCGTCGTAACACCTAGAAGACTGAACCTTAATCCTGGTGAGAACATCTTAGTGCTACTATAATGTATGCCATATAATAGTAGCATATTTGAACRAGGACTTTGCAAACTATGTACACACAGTAACTGGATCATTTTTTTAAAAAAAAGCCTAAAATAAAATAAGAGAATCTTGCTCTCTATTCTGTATTTATTTCTTCTGTAAGAAAGAATGAACTATAATAGATTCAGTCGGAGGTCATTATTATGTATAGAAGACAAATCCCACCCTACAGCCATATGAAGAGTCCTGTACCTGGAACACCTGGTTCGCCTTTTTCTCCTTTTGCTCCCAGCTGTTTTGGATCAACTTTCCCAGGTGGGCCTGGCAGGCCTGCTTCACCTTTGACGCCTTTCTGTCCTACTGGTCCAGGAGGTCCAGGCTGACCAGGTAATCCATTATTGCCTACAGCAGGTATGGACAACAAAAGAGAAAAATATAATCCTAAAGGCAGGCTAATATAATTCTGATGCTTTTCGTTACATAGGGAGGTTATGATTTACTCATGAAGGTGGAATTTACTGACTGAGCAGTCAGTTTATGCAAGGTCCTCCATAGCATGTTAAGCTCTGGAGTAAAGCTGAGCAAAGGGACTGCACAGGAACATCTGTATGATGCAAGAAGGAATCTGGTCAGCCCAGCTCAGAGGAAACAGCTGTCTGTCTGGCCCACATTGAATGAACTCCAAGAACCCTACCATACTGTGCCACTGTCATGGAAGAGTTGCAATGGCTATAGCAGCTTTGGATTCACGGCTTCCTTTTTACAGGGAGATGAGGGTTCTTTCCTACCAAACCCTTTCAAAATTTATCTCCAGTGAAAGATTTGAAAGAATGTAGAGAGAACACWTTTCTTGGTGATACATATAGAGCTCATCTGGATGACTTCACAACCCAAAGCTACTGATCTTTTTCTGTTTGAAGCAGACCTAACAACATACTACAGAAATAYGGCCCTATTTCACTGCCATCAATCCAGAGGTCACATTTTTAAAATAGCTAACGTTTCAATACATCCTTAAAAAAAAATCAGTGAAGACACTATGACTTGAAACTGCAAAGCACTTCTAAACATCAGCACAGTCAAGAAGATGACACAAGCTTTTCCCCAGTAATAAAATTCTAGATGTTACTATTATGAAGCCTCTTTCCATACAGGATACAGAAACCAGCCTTCTGCATTCTGTTTAAGAGAAKATTAAAGAAAGATTACCTTTCAAGCCAGGAAGGCCATTTCTTCCAGGAGCTCCTGGAGGCCCTGGAGGACCAGGGGCTCCCATGACACCCATCTCGCCTTTGGCACCTAAATACATTGAATCACCAGCGTCAGTCTGAACAAAACCCTGAAGCCTGTCAATACTTAAGTTGTACCTCCCTGCACCTCTATAGTATTATTAATGAGCACTTACATACAGAGCCTGACAGATGCTTTAAGGTATTTACAAGTATTAAGTTCTTCTACAGATCTAGACCAGATGGAACTACATCTGAGGTTGGTGCCAGCTTTTTCATAAGTCTTGAGAAGAGAATTTGCATTGCATTGCATTGTTTTTGTTTGTCTGTTTGTTTTCAGTAGGAAGCTTATTTAGACCTGAAACATACTTGTTTTACAGCAAACTTATATTTATTGAAAACCAAAAGGACAATACAAATACACTACTTACAGAAACTTCTGTATTGCCTCATCTATGCAGAGAGAGAGATTCTCAAAATTAAATTTAGAGATTTCTTTTGTAGAGGGAGAAACAGATTGTCTTAACTGAATACTCTGACACAGAATAAGAGAATTAATGTTTAAGACTATGAGCTGGATCAGATTGATAGTATTGGCAATCACCTTCATAAAAATAATTCTATTTCTAAATTGTAACAGTGACTAGAAAAAATGTATCAAAAATAAACTAGAAAAATATTGCAAAGATCATCCAAGTTGTCTGAAATTTATGAAGCAAGRTAACGCAGAGAATATTTGTATCAGAGTAATGGGGAAGAGTAGAGAGGTGACAAGGATTTTAATGTAACAAATTTTGTTACAGTTAAAAAAAAGTAAGCATGAAAAGTTACATGTATCRAACTTTAAATGGATAGGATAAAGAGTGAAGCTCATTATGCTGGCATGCCCAAGGATAAAGAACACCCACCTGTAATTACAGTTCACCTTTTGTCCATAGGTAACAAATGTGAACTTACCTGGAAACCCAGGTATTCCATCCCGGCCTGGTGGTCCAGGCGAACCCTGCGGCCCTGGGAGGCCAGGTGGTCCTGGATATCCTGGAGTTCCTTGGTCACCTGGAGGACCAGGAACGTCGAAGCCTGGAGGACCTGGATCCCCTTTCTCTCCTGGAATGCCCTGCAACCCTAGACAACGTTGTTAAAACACAATCCTTTAGCAAAAAGTAAGGCAASACTGGGGTTTGTGCATCTCTAGGCATGGTATTGTTGGAACAGCTAAATTTTATCTACAGCACATTCCTAGTACTGGCGGAAAGTCTGCAATTCTTCTAAAGCCATGTATGGCTTCCCAAGAGTTAAAGGCTGTATTTTCCTAAAAAGAAACACTATTGAAATTTTATCAAGTTGCAGCAAATGCAATTTAATAAATTATCAAAAGGAAAAGAACAACTTCTCTTTTCAACAACCATCTAAGTCTGATTAATAAACCAAAAAACATCAGGATTTATTAGATCAGTTTGTATTTTATCATTAAGTACAGTGATTTTCACAAGTACATTTCCATTAATGATTCCATTTTACTATTTGGTAACTGATAATGTCAGGCTAAGTATTTTTCAACAATAAACAAAATTTTGCATTGCATTAAATTCCTCTGAATGAAAAATATGAATTATCAAAACCTGCTCAATATTCTTTAATGTTAAAGACACTGAGCCCAAGGCACTGCTCAAGCAAGCACACAGCTCCTTTGCCTTCAGTGCACAATATCACAGTGTATCAGTGATGATGTTTACTCTTGAAATGCAGCTGACTAAAAGATCATTCTTAAATTTGAAGTTAAGAAAAGTCTTTGGTAAAGAAACCACAGTACCTGGGGAACCTGAGGTTCAAAAGCCAACGAGTTAGAGTTCATCAGGAAGTTGAGACAGGTAGCAGTAAGGAGTTGTAATAGTCGTTAAGTTAGGAAACAAAATAAAGCACATACAGATTAGAACAAAAAAAAGTCTACCCTACAGATACTGAAAACAGATCTAAGTACAAGGAATACAATACTAATGCAGTTAAGAGAAACCAGACTGTAAGGAAACTTGGAAATCTTTTTCCAAATGCAGCCACCATTGTATGCAGAAACAAGAAATCAAGTGAAATATTTTCAAATACTATGATATAATCTCTTTTTATACTATGATACTATGATATAATCTCTTTTTAAAAATTATTCCTCTCTTATCTAGTCATCTCTTTGCAACTGAGGAATAGACTCTTTTTCTAAACCATCTCTTACACAAAACTTTAACTACCAGATACAGGCTTGGATGCCTTTTAAACACCAGAGCACACCCTACCAGTTAACTTCTTGTTGATCTGAATTACCTTACTGTAAATGTGTTCAGGCAGGGATTTTTAAAAGATGCTTCTATTTTATAACACAAAAATATAATTAAATATATATTTTTTATTTCTTCTATTTCTATTGCATGAATTTACACCCTTAAATTTGCAGAGATGGTATACTGCATGTTACATGCTCTAGTGTAGTCTCTCTATTGAGATAACACACTTAAAATCCCATGAATAACTATAAGACGTTATTACACTGTAACAGATGGCAACCCCTACTCTTGACTGCAGAAATACGTTTAACAGTGATATCAGGATTTGCTGTTTGCATGCTAAAAAGGTAGATAATATTTTCCTGACTTTGTAGGCTGTAGGCTTCCAGTTGTGAATATTAAGCATGCTTCTCTTCAGCAATTGCTTACCATTGCATTAAACTATGGTGTCATATGCATGAAACTCCTTACTTTGTAGAGAAAGAACAATAAAGAGGATGGATAGGCACTGTACATACTCTGTATGTAAGGGGCCCCTATCAGAAAGGGGAACAAAATGGGACAATCAGACATAACCTAGTAATAGGATAAACTCTGTCAACATCTAGAATAGCTAGTAAAGATACTTTTCTAATAGAAATTCACATTATTTCCTTTCTGAATCTTAAAACTCTGTATCATACTTAACAGTATTACAGACAACCCAATCAATTCTAGAGTAATTTGATACATATTTCAAAGAAGAATGATGTTGAGGTGCTGCAAACAATTGGAAGAAATGGTGGTGCAAAGAAAAGAAAATCTGAACAGGGAAACGCTTTCAAGAATTTGCCTGATTACCTGAAAAACAAAGCTCCAGAAATGTTACTCTACTTGCATAAAGGAATAGAATCAAAACATACTGGTAAGACAAAAAAATAGGGCATGGGTTATGGAAGCATTAGACATTGCACAAACCAGACAACTAGCAATGCCAAGAGAAATGACGTGGACTTCTCCAGTGGGAGCTTCAACCATGCACTAGATGTCAGAGCCATCATGCAGTTAGTAGCCATGATAATTAGTCAGCATAGACATGAAGCGCAAAATAATAATCATTTCAATCCACTGACACTAGTAATATTTTTGCATTTCTCAAAATAGATATTTTGCAGAATAAATCACTGATCACATGAAATCAAATTCTGGCCAACACCTGAAGAAATGTTACAGAAAGACAAAAAAAGAACATGGATTGAATGAAACGTTCAAACCCTATACTAAAATTCTCTCCCTCCAGCAAACAAACCTGAGTTTGCTTTCTGGTTTGGTTCAGTCTCAAATACAACTTTAAATTCAGGACAGTATAGCAAGCACAGTCAGTTAGGCAGTGAGCCCACCTGCTGGCTAAGGGAACCTGGGCACGCATTGTTCACACCACTTATGCCCCTAGCTCTTAACACTGAGAACATGCAAGACTTGCTGTTGGTGGTACCACATATTCTCCACTGAAAAACTAGTGGGGGAAAAAAAAATACTTAAACATGACCTACAATAAGTACCTACGTAGAATGCTAAGCACCCTGGGCCTCCTTACTCAAGCACTTGCCTAGCTTTAAGTTAAGCACTTTGCTGGATATCAGCTCACATTTCATAAAGATCTGAGCAAGATCAGCCAACCTGTGACTCATGCTTTCACAGCTGGCCATCAGTTTTCCAGCATGCATTGTGTGCAACGCCAGCCCCAGTGCTGGCACACAGAAACACACACAGGAAGTGTAGGTCACAGACATGCGATGTGAAGAGTCTTACAGGCATGGCAAGAAACAGGTGGGTTTTGAAATGTTTCAGCTGTAGGCATGCTCACATCCACAGAGAACGTTCTGACTGTGGTAATGGCCACGCATTTGCAATGTCAGGAGTTGGTGCGCAACAAGCCCATTCACTGAGTGTAGGGAAAAAGAAATTTTCCTAAGCAAGCTTTGTGAACAGAATGGTGCACATACATGCACATGTACCCTTTGTGCACAGAGATGGAACAAGTTCCTATCTTCATCCGTCAGCAGTCATTTTAAATAAAAGACAATCAAACTCCATTTCAAGACATATTCCTAATTATCCCAATGCTTAGATCCCACTTTGTTTATCTACTTTAAACCTATCAGGTCTCACAAAATTCCTGTGTTTGCTGGAATCAAGAACCCCAGAACTCAGGACTTTTTGTAGGGGGAATTCTAAAGCTCTTTTCCAGGTGTGATTATAGCAAGATGAATTTGTATGACGTCTTCTATTGAGAAGTTCTCATCGACACAGTCAGTGCTTGGAGAGTATTTTCTCCTCGACAAAATAATGAACCAGTTAGCCTGGAATATTCTTGTTTTCCTCCCTTTCTCCTTAACTGAGTTAAATTGTGCTTCAGTTTCCACTGAAAATAATAAAAAAGTGCCTACCAATGTCTATGCTGAGGGTTGGACTAGATGATCTCCAGAGGTCCCTTCCAACCTTACCATTCTATGATTCTACGAATGTCAGGGAAYCTGAATTACTCCCATAAATGTGTACTTGCCACGTAAGTAGAGAGAGGACCACTAGCACTGTATAGGAGTTTGGCTACTCRTTTTCCAAACCCAGTAATGAAATTTCTAGTTATTTAAAAATACTTCTCATCCAGTGAATTTGGAATACAGAGTTTGGTAAGCCAGAAAACAACTTTGGAACTTAAAAATATCCTGCTGTTTGAAAGCAGTGTGACAGTGTACTTAATGTTTCTTTCCAAAGACTGCACAGTACACACAGCAAAAGGCAACTGAGGCAACTTGCCTCCTCTTCTGTATCCCTAAAACCTCTGCAGTGACATTGTCCCTTTTTGTCTTGTCCTAAATAGTACTGTAATAAATGTACCCTCCTATAGGTTTTGTAACTACAGTACTTCCTAGAATATCACAGAAATCACAGAATCAGTAAGGTTGGAGGGGACCTCTGGAGATCATCTAGTCCAACCTCCCAAAGATTTCCTGGTGCTGCTTCCACTGGGCCTTGAACCCAGGACCTTCAGCATGTAAAGCACTACACTATCCTTCCCCGCCCCCAATACCTGCTTAGGCAGTAAGACTCCAAGTTCTCTCCCACAGCAGACTTAAACGCTTAAGATCTCTCTAACTTGTGTAAAAGACAGAGCTGAATGAAATTCCACTTCTGACTTCAGTAACAAACATCATGTCGAATCTGCACAACTTTGTACTGGCAAGACAGTCAAGCCAACAGACAAAGTCTCTGTCCTTCCTTGCCTATGTGTTCACTGGGATCTTCCACGTCCCATCTATTGCTTGGTGTATGCCAGAAATAACTGAAGGGTACAGGTCATGTGAGTTTTACCTGGTGGGCCAACAGGTCCTGGAGGTCCAGGAGGTCCAGGTGGACCTTGGCCACCAATACCAGGGATGCCTGGTGGTCCTGGAAGTCCTGGTGGTCCGCTTGGTCCAGGGTCACCTAAAAGAACATTCTTGTTTAGTTCAACAGTAAACTCAGCTCATAGATACTTGCTTTCAGAAGGAGAGTGGTGCCTTCATATCTTACTTGAAATCTGATCCTATATAACCAAATATATAATTGACACAGGAAAAAAAAATAAAAACACACTTCAAGAAGCTATTTCTGAAAGAAAAGCCAAAGATTTGCTCTCATCTTCATGGAATGCATGCAGTTTACATTTCCAGACTACAAAGAGACATTCTTGCATCATAATCCATGTCTAACCCAACAGAAGCTATCCAGCAAAYCAGGCATACACTGCAGTATAATACAGGCAACGATTAATAGTAGTGATTTGTGAACTGCTAACACTCTGCATGTAGAAATAGAGTGCAAGAAAATGGCAGTTCTCCCCTCATTTTACATCTATWTTAATATAGATTTATCTCTAGATGACACTTTTACATATTGACCCACAAAATTCCTATTTATTCCCTTGCTTGCCTTTTGAGAACACAAACTTCCATTTATGCAAAGTCTATACTTTGGAAAAAGGGACCCTGATGTAATTGCTCCAAAATCAGCACGGCTTATACTGCACTGCCATATAACTCCTGGCATGGCTGCAGTGTTTATAGAGTTCAATAGAGAACAGAAAAGGCTCTCCGTACCTTTGGGCCCTGGAGTTCCATCAAAACCTGCTCGTCCTGGGAGACCAGGGTTTCCTGGGAAGCCAGTATCACCTTTGGGCCCTTGAACTCCTTTTAAGCCTGGTGGTCCTGGGGCTCCAGGAGGTCCTGGAACTCCAAATCCACGATCCCCCTGTAGCAATAAAATTTAAAAAAGAAGGTTCCAAGTTTATGCTCTCTTGAAAATGTTAAAGTACAGAAGAAAAAATTCCCACTGTCTTAGAGTTAAATTTCTGTTTTCCTACCCTTGGTCAAACCTCAGATAGAGAATGTGACTTTCTTACCATCAAAAGCTGATCTGAAGAGGCAAAATCCTCCCCACCAACTTCCCACTTATGCAATGGAACCTCCAAGAAAGTGAAGATTTACAGTAAACAAGAAAACACTGACCTTCTGTCCTGGGAAACCAGGTGGTCCAGGAGGTCCATCTAGACCAGGGCGACCTGGAGCACCCGGAGCTCCGGGAGGGCCTGGAGTACCTGGGAAACCTACACATGACATGGAAGTTAGGGCAGCAGAGGACAGAACACTAGAGAGCATTAGAACAACTCTTCCAAAAATTCTTAGACCATGAAAAGTAATCTCTGGAAAAAGGTGCTGTGATAGCTCAAGCATACTTGAGGAGTACTATTTTGGCTGAATATGCAGTCTTTGCCATGGAGGACATTTGTGACTCCTCTCAGAAGGGGGCACACCCCATGCTGTGTTCATGACAATTACAAACAGTTCACACTAGAAATATTAAAATCTTGTGACAGCATATGGAGATCACTTATTGACAATGAGTCAAGCCCAAACTTCCATCATTTTCCAAAGGTTTTCCAACATCCTTTTCTGTCCGAGGTTTATTGAGAAATGTAAGCTACCATGAAGGAACAGTATGGTGGACAAAGAAATAAGCTCAGCAGAGTTTTTTCCTGATACTTCGAACAGAATATAAAGACGGAAATATAAATATATTATAATAATATAATATGAAGATTTTTTTAAAAGATTCTGTTAAAGATGTAAGTTAATTGACTAGAACCAAGCGAAGAGGTACAACTCTCAAAATGTCCCCACTTTTAGCCAATATTTGGCTGCAAATATACCTTTTGGGCCTGGTGGACCTGGAAGTCCAATGCCAGGAATACCTGGCTCTCCTTTCACGCCTGGAATGCCTGGCAGGCCACGCTGACCTGGCTGACCAGGCTCTCCTGTACAAAGAAGAAAATCAGTGTAATTATCAAGAGTCAGTCAGAAAGAAAGGCTCTAGCAAATCCCCAGACATCTCATTGCAGCTTTACCTGGAAGACCTGGGTCACCATTTCTGCCTGAAGGACCAGGGGGGCCAGGTACTCCTGGTTCTGTAATAGTCTGACCAGGTTCACCTTTTGGACCTGAGACCAAAGATAGGAAATATGCATCATTCTGTCAGAGTTTCTTTTCTCTCTTTCTTTTCCGAGCAGAAAGAAAAGATACTAGCCACATTCTAAGCTTACAAAGAACTTAACACCAGTAAGACTTTATCTAGTAGGCTTTACCCCCCCTCTGAAACCTGTACGGTATTTATTAGCTCAGAGTCATTGCTTATGTTAAGACAGTTTTCTTGAAGTCATTTTTTAGCTTCCTCCTAGGTCCTATCATGTGAACAGCATGTTTCATAGCTGACAGGAGTAGAACTTCATCATAATCCGTGTAGTTGACAATAAAGTGTTCAACTTCAAAGCAAATTTGTTCAAAGCAAATTTTTCTTTTGAAGGAAGGACATAACAGTGCAGTCACACTGCCAACCATTAAGCTTAAGCCAAATGGTAGTTGCAATGTGTTTCCACTACAGTCAGTCAAGGAGAAATGTCTCCAGAGGTTAGGACAGAAGGATGAGTAAAGTGCTTACAGTTGACATACAAATTCTGCTCACTTTGTGATTCTGTGGTAACTTTCAGTAAGGGAGCTTATAAATGCAAGGTCTTTTACTGTTTTTGAGTAAAGCTTAAAAGCCAGCTACCAGCYTTCCTGAGCCAAATGGATACAACTTGGTTGTAAAGCTTTTGTTCAAGGGATTAACTCACCAGGAACTCCGGGAGGTCCTGGACGACCTGATACACCTTGGATGCCCTTTTCACCAGGTGAACCTTGTGGACCAAAACCAGGAGGTCCAGGAAGTCCTTTGTCTCCAGGAAGACCTGGTATTCCTGGGTCACCTGGAATTCCCATTTCTCCTTTGAATGCAACACTTCCCTGAAGAGGAGGAAGAGCAGGATGGGAAAGAAAAGCATGTATTTTCCGGGAAAGGAGTAAAGTGTTTCACTGTTTCTGTTTTGAAACTCTCTGGTAGTTTCCATCCTTCTAACTCCCAAGGCCATTACATTACCAACATCTTACCAACATGCTAGAGATAATGTCCAAATCTGGCTACTTAATTCTCTGCGCTACACAGGTGAACAGCAGAAGGGTCTATCTGTTGCTGCCCAAGAAAAGTCTCTCAGCTTATTTTTAGAGAGGCACTGACAGATTGTAGAGACTACCCTGTCTATCATTACTAGATTGGCATCTACTGGAGACAATTATTTCATTACTCACATTCAGAGAAAAGTGCATTGGCCAGTCCTCCTATCTGCATTATTCCAAACGCATCCAGGACTTCCCAAAACATCTGTCCAAACAAAGACAGCATAAAATGCAACTCACAGGTTCCCCCTTAGGGCCAGGCAGACCTGGCAGTCCATCTCGTCCAGGAGTGCCATCTATGCCAGGAAGACCTGGAGGTCCTGGGAAGCCAGGATCTCCCTTGTCACCTTTCATTCTTGGAGAAGTCAGGACATCCCCTGGGTCTCCTTTAGGACCAGGTCTCCCAGGGGCACCTGGGGGCCCTGGAAATCCCTGAGTGGAGAGAGAAAAACAAAAACAAAAGACAAACTCAATAAGCATTTTATTTTTTTTTTCAATTCCATTCTGAAGTTGGCATAACATACAAATTAGAGGTTGAAAGCAGTTAGAGACAAAAAAGTATTATTAGACTTAGAATTCACATTTACCRAGCACAGATCTACCAAACATACAAGACAAACGAGACACTTCATCTTCCCAGTAGAACATAACAGCACCACTTACTGGTGGTCCTACAAGGCCAGTTAATCCAAGAAGCCCCTTTTCACCTTTTGGTCCAGGAAAACCAGGAGAACCTGAGTAATGCAGAAAAGGAGAAAACAACAGTATGATGCAGTAGAAGCTATAAATGTCAAGCACACCGCAGAGTATAATAGCCAAGTTCTTTTAAAATCAGGCAAGGTTTAGCCCGCCTTTTTTTTGTGTGTGTGTGGGGGGGCGCAGCTTAATTTTATTTGAGCAAAACAGAATTTGTAACTCTAAGTTGAATCAATAATGTCAGAAAGAATGTAACACACTTCAAAAGCTCCAGTTCCTCTATCATTTGAGCAGAAATGAATTTCTCTTTCAGTTAAACCTATAGCAAGCCATTTACCTTCAATAAGCACAATGCTTATAAGATTATCTTTGATCAAAGAATTTCTTTGGAAAACAAATTTTCAAAAACGAACAATTGTTTTGCATGTTTCCAGCCTGTTTCTTCCTGAACACTTCTCAGCTGGGCAAAATGAGACACAAACCTATATATCAGATTTGGTATCGTGTGCATCTGAGTTTGCACACAATACACACTTAGATATGAAATGTTTTTATAAAATATTTTAAGCAAAATAGTGATGATTACAGCTTTACCTGGACTACCTGGAGGTCCTGGAAGTCCTCTCTCCCCAGGAGGACCAGATATTCCAGTTCCTATGCAATTGAAGCATGTGTCTCCTTGATCACCTACAAAAAGTTGCATTAAAAAAAGCATACTTGAGCATTAAGTCTTAGAAAATATTAAAAGAATCCAGCACAACTGTGATTGCTTTCTTGTTTATGATCTATAATATCAAGTCCGAAATGACAATTTTGTGTAGTCTTATGGTATTTTAAATATTAGTAGGCTTCCTCCATGAAGGCCAAACTCATTTTTGATGTTTTTGGTTGCTAGAGATCAGTCAGCCAACAGTCAGATACAAATAGAATTTATTTAGGATAGCAGAATGAAACAAAACTGAAAAAAAAATGCTTTTAATAGTGCAGAATGAAACTGCGGATTTTTTTCTGAGCAAAAGATTTATCTCTGAAAGAAGGTATTTGACACTTCAAACTACAACTTTAGAACAAAATGCACCAGAATCCAAAACTTCAGTTAAACTCCAAGAGGGCAAAATAACTACTGAGACTGTTTTATTAAATACAGCTGACCTGACAATAGGCTAAACATATTTCATTAAAAAAATGAACTGTTTCAAGACATTCAGGAATTCCATTCATGCAGACTTTTCTATGGCGTTCATCACTGTATTAGCTAAACATTTTGTTTGAGTTAATTAATTAAATCTTACAATCTCCATGAGAAAAAAATACTTCTGTTTAAAAGGAGTATAAAGTCAAGTGAGATGCTCAAAGTCATTTAAGATGTCCATGGTTGAGCTAGAAAAAGATGCTCACTTACCCATATCAGCATCCTCATTGCAAGGTCGTCTTTTTGGAAACAAGGATATACATTAAAGATGTCTTTTGGTTAGTGAACAAACAGGCAAACTCCTTCTAGACTGACCAACTCAAATTATGAATCTTACATTTATAATTTCAATGTTGCTTTCCTCTAAATAATGTCAAATTTATCCATGAAGTAAGCATAAAACTTTTTCACATGGAGGTAGTGTCTATCTACCTGGAAGGTACTCATAAACCTGAAGCTCCATTTGACTTTAATCATGGTCTGTGCAAGGCCATCCAAATGGGTTATACTCTCAGACAGTTTGAGAGTCCTGTGCTTTTACACTAGATGAAGGACTATCCTATGTCCAAACAAAACAGATTTCTTATTCAGAAACACATCAAATTTGCACCCAACCTTAATGGGAAGAGACACTGTTTATTCTGTACCTAATGCAAGCTTTAAACTGTTAAACAAGCTTTAACAAGAAAAGAAAAAAACATTTCCATAACATGGCACCTTTTTGGCCTCGCTCCCCCATAAAGCCTGGTTGTCCTGGAATTCCGGGAGGACCTGGTGGCCCCTGCTCACATAACCCTTCACCTAAGTAGAATCAAGAGAGGTTTAATGATCAACACGTGTTAGGCTGACAGCAGCACTGAATACATGTATCCAGTGCAAAAACGTGCTTTTTGGTCTTTCTGTGTGTATTCTAACATCAAGCACAATCACAGATCAAACGCTTTTGTTAATTCGGAGATAGGAATGTATATGGAAACCTACCAGTGTAATTCAGACTCAAAAGAAAGAAAAAAAAATCAGTGATGTTACACAACACTCACAAGCTTCCTTTCACAACCTCAATTATCTCCCACTACTTCCCACAGCTTGTACATTCCCCTCTCTATGATGCTATGTTCTGCCATTTAGCCTCAGATAATAAAAGCACATGCATATGAAGTACCATACGAGGTACTTAAAGATGCCAGTACCACAGTAGGAGACACTAGATTCCTCCCCAAACTGTGTTAGCTCCTCTTTACCACAGCTTTCCAGTTCCCAGTTCCACCTCTGATTCCCCACCTCCCTCCTCTCAAAAAGCAGCTAAGAGTCATCCTCTCAAGTCCCCACCCCCAAGGTAACTGTGTATGATTTACACACTAGAATATAAATGAAGTGAAACTGCAATTCTGTCAAGAATTACCCCCTTTGACTCTTGCAGAATCACCATTCTTAGTAGGGCTCCTTCAAGCAGTTATTAGATCACATTGTTAAAGCTAACTTTACTCGATAAAGCATTGAAGTGGTCATCTCCTGCATTATGTGCATTCATATGAAGTAGGATTTGATATCAACTCAAGAAATAAAAAATCTGAGACAGATTTGCTGGGCCCTGGAGAACTGCTATTAATCTGCCACTAGGCTGAAAGCTCCCTTGAGTCTGACAAGATTCCTTCTCCAACCAGCCAAGCTGAATCTCACAGGTAAGTCACAGTAGGGCTAATTTGAGGCAGAAAGAGGCATGATAACGCCTGGCTACAATTTACACCATCCAACTCCCAGATCCTGTAACAGTTCTGAAGGCTAGGGCTCTCCTACAAAGGTCATGATTTGCAATGGCTTAGAGGAATATATGAATAGCTTGGAATCTTGATTCCCTTTCCACAGGCTTTTGTTGTGATGAATGGCATGTTTAGAGGAAGAATTAAAAAAAGAATGAATAGCTAAACTGTTCAGTGTCTTCTGCTTGCTATCTATGTGACCACCACTTACCAGGAGGAATTGATGGTGCAGGTGGTCCTGGAGGACCTGGTGGTCCCGGGGATCCCCGGGGTCCATCAAGTCCTGGCTGTCCAGGAATGGAAACACCAGGTAAACCTGGCTCTCCTTTCTGTCCTCTCTCACCAGGTAAGCCAGGTGGGCCAGGAGGACCAACAGTTGTGACCCCTAAGATGAGAAAAGCTTAGTTTGTTGAGAACTCAAGGGTTTAAAWAACTTTTTTTGTAGAGGTAACAACAATATTTGATGAACAAAATGCTGCAGATAAGATTGTCTCTTTTAATGTATGCATAAGTATTCCATAACATCTTTGTTACAGATGGTGAATGTTTCATACTGGAATCTAGGAACAGAATACAACTGTGAATACATTTATCTGTGCATAAAAAACAGATAAATCTGCATGCTGACATACACATTTTGACACCCACACATTTTGCATTTTCAAAGATTTTGGTTTGAAAATTTGACCTGACACTCAACAGCTAAAAAAGCAGTTTCTGAAGGAAAGAAATAAAATAGGACTAATGAATGGAAAGATTAATGGGAAAAAGATCATTTAAATGTTGTAACATTTGAGTTATACYGTGCTTTTCTGTACAGATAAATGATAAACATAGGTACCACCACTCATTCCCATTCTATACTCAGAGCATCTCCACTGGCCTTTAATACTGACCAATACACAGCAAAGAACAGATTTGATGGCCAGGGTTCTCATACACAATACTTTCTCCGTATAATGCAGTGGATAATATATGTTACAAATGAGTGAGATGACCTTACCCCTAAGGTCATTAAACTAGGATCTATTTGATAGCCTTGATGATTAGCATCCTCTGCTCACCGTAACAGTAGTRCTGAGTGTTCAGAATTCCTCAGATTACTCCCATAAACTAAGGGCTATCCTTTAAACTCAAAGGTAGATCTAAATAGTTCTGCCTTTGCTTCCTGCTCAGTCCACCTGTCAAACAAACTGCTAAAAGACCACAACACTAAATATTTGCTCAGATGTTTGAATATATTGCTCATTTTAATGCTTGCACTCTTACCTGGAGAACCTGGCAAGCCAGGTGGGCCTGGTCTACCAGAGAATCCACGCTCCCCTTTGGCTCCTGGAAGTCCTGGCAATCCTTTGCTACCTTTTGGTCCCACTGCTGCATCAATGCCTGGTCTTGAAATGACCTATTAATGTTTAATGTTAGTGTTTATGTGAAACTTGTCAATTACTAAGCCAAGAAAATGTCACTGGAAAGGTAAAGAAAGGTGAGAGAAGAAAAGTTCGATGTGTTTTGAACCCAGTCATTGACAGGATGCTTTTCTCATGCCGCTGAATTAGCACTGAAAATTCCCCTGAAGAATAGTCCCAACAGAAAACCAAACCACAGTGTTCTCATGAGATTTGTTAAAAATCCTACAGCACATTGCATTCTTGCTGTATGAAAGGAAACAGCGCTTGTGCAGAACATAAGTTCTGCAACAAATCTTCCCAACACGCCCGTTTCCTGAAAAAGTGAAGTAATATAACTCCAGCATACAGTATATGCATCTTCTACAGAGATTTAAAAACCCTCCACTTTCATCTGACTCCATCAAAATACAAGCAGCAAGAATAGAGGCATCAAATTCTGTTTTATTATAGAGGTGCTAATTCATAGTTACATCATTGATATCAAAGGAGATACTGGGATTAACATTAGAACGACAGGAATTGGGCCATAGTATTTGCTTCAGACCGCTTAGGGGATGAGGTAGTACATAGGCAAATGACACTGAGAGAATGACAACCTTATAGAAGAATTCTTGCTCAGGTCATTTCAATTTCTTGGCAGCAGACTGTGACAACATAAACAATGGCTGAGGATGGGTTTTCCATGGTGCAGTGTCTTTCAGTGTGATTAGAATAGGCTAAATATTAGTTGTTCTCTATAAAAAGACTTCAGTTCAACTGAAAAGGTGACTTGGTGTCGCTTTGCAAGGCAATTCTCTGAATTTTTGAAAATTTTTTTTATGCTGATCCACCAACACCTAGCATAAAACATATGTCCACCAACTTCAGAGAAGCTGCCTCATTTCTCCTGGTCTGAGGTTATAGTCTAGCCTTGTGTTTGTAACCTGGCAAATCCTAGAGCACAGGATCTATCTTGAGAGAAGGGAACAATCATTTGTATTAATGAATATATGAAATCTTTTCTGCTTCTGTCAGTTATTGGTATACACAGAAATGAGACTTACAGTCATCTCAGCATTATGATGAGACAACACTGCTAACAAAATGGTAGAAGTAAAGAAAGCATCAGCAACTTACACTTCCAGGAGGACCAGGGGGACCAATGTCACCTTTTTCACCCTATCAATGAAATTCAAGAGTGTTTTTATACTGCACGCAAGACATTTACTGCAAATATTCCACAGCACTTTAACAKTATAGGCAATGTAGTTACTGCTCAGCCAGAACTGAACTCAGTGATGGCAGATTTTGTAGGTACTGCAGCAATAATGACAAATAATCCTGCATACCTTTTCACCAGCTCTTCCCGGAGCACCATCTACTCCAGGCTCACCAGGTAAACCCTTCAAGAAAATAAAGATAATCACATTCAGATCTTTTCCATATCAGCAAAAAAACCTTTAAGAAGTCTGCTTAGGTGAGAAACACATGAGGTACTCACATCTAGACCAGGCTGACCAGGATCTCCATCTTTGCCAGGCTTTCCCTTCAAAGACATAAAAATGTATTGAAATAAAAATCTTCAGTAGTGAAGAATTCTTGTGGAAATAACGTTACTTCCCATTTTTCAATACACCAGATTTCCTCTAGAACACAACCCTTGTGACAAATACCTCATAGACATGAACCACGTATAATCAACTGAGTTTACTAAACTGAGGATTGAATTTGAAAACCAGAGCACAAAAACTCGACAAGCCTCAAAGAAACTTGTGAGAATACAGCATATAATGACCTCCAGTCAACTAAGTGCTGATTCCTTGCATTTAATGTTTTATTTGTTTTATAATAGAGGTGTTCTTTACTTTCAAAACAGATCCTAACTCTGAAACAGTAGACCACAACATTTAATTAGGAAATAATATAACGCGACCAGTGAAATTAAATACAAACAGAATTTTCTGTGTTTGAATTTTAACTCTCCTTTAAACAGAACACATTTTTTCTGAAGAATAACATCAATAAAATATAAAGTGCAATTCTGTTCAAAGAAGTGACTTCTGAAACCATACCTTCCTGTGGAACAGATTTGTCATTGCTACACTAAAAGTAGTGCAAACTCCATTTTATTCCAGACCATCCAACAGGCAAAACAAATATAAGTGGTTTTGGCATTACAGAAGCAGTATGGATGGGGAACATCGAGTAGAACATCATTAGAATAGTTGATCAAGTTTCACCAGAGTGCCAAGATGAGTTCTTAGTCACTGAGAAGTCAATAATGAGATCACACTGATTTACTAGAGTACAACATGATTTGCAAAACCTTTACTATTAGTGATGGTGTTGATTTCCCAAATAATGAAGCTTGAAGATACCTAGTGAATTTGCAAGACCAGCTGTTTGATGACATATACTAACATTTTTTTTCTGAGTATATCTGACATGGGTTTGAGCTGCACAGAACAATATGGAACTCTAAACATAATTTTAGAGTCATTTAACAGTAAAACTGCACTTCAAATGTGCATCATGTCCAATTTAGAGCAATAAAAAACAAGCAAAAATGTTGGTAAACAAGCTTTTGGTAAAAGGCATCCCTCACACCCACTAAGGATTTTCATCCTTTCAGATCTTTGCAAATTTATGTGGCTCCCAAATACTTTTCAGAGAAAAAAGTTGGAGAATCATCCAACCTTGCTGATTCTACGATTCTATGAATCCAATTCAAAAAAAAACTACATCAGATATAATGAGTTTTGGCTCTGTAAATCTGCATCATTTCTTATACAGAAAAGGCAAATGAAAGCTTGCCTACAAATCTCAGCAACTAAAAAGAGTTTTATTGAGAATCCCAAATGGACTTTTCTTCAATGGTCTGTCTTTCTTTTGTATAGAAATCTGAAAATATATCACCAATATGTTTTTAAATAGGATTTTTATATTGTCTAATGAAGGTGAGCATGACCTGTGGCTTGATTTTCAAAGGTGTCCATTATATTGATGAAACTATGAAGACAAGCTGAGCTTGTCTTTTCTTTGCAGGTACAGTCCATGTTATTTTTGTCCTACTTCTTAGCACCTCTATGACCTTCCTCCGCTTTCCTGAGCTGGGATACCCAAACAAATCCAAATTTCCATTTTTTTTTTTTGAATCTAGACAGGAACAAGGTGACTCATACTATCCCTAGAAGCAGCTAACCTGATTTGTCTCATCACCAGAGAGTACATAAACAGAAGCAGTCTCTTGAGAAGTGACAAATGAACTCTTGATCTTGATGCAACATTCAGAGACTTGTTGTTGTGACTCATTTCACAAGTAAATCCACTGAGTTACACAGACCAGCTTATAAATAGAGCAGTCTCATGCTACTTGGCAAACCAATACACAGAAAACTGAATGAACCTCTCTAAAAGGAAACAGAAAACCGTTGCTTCATAGTCCAACAACTTCAAAGAATGTTTTCATATGCAATAGATAACGTCATCCGAATGTAATTTTGCCTGCTCCAAGACTAACACCTGCATATAGATGATTCAGTCAAGAAAACACCAAGAGATCCATAGCTAGAACCACCTTCCACAAAACAGATGCATCACCTACAGTCTGCCAGAGGATGGAAGGCGGAGGGGGGGAACAAAAAAGTCTCTTACCCGGAAGCTGATGGCCCAATCTGAATTCAACATTTGCTTAATTCTCAAAGATAACACTGATTGGAAAGATAAATGTTTGGTTAAATAGATTACTTACTCTTTTGCCTGGTTCTCCTTGCTCACCTTTTTCACCTTTAACGCCACCGGGAAGACCCTGGACACACAAACATTATCTTAAACTGAGCCCACAAGCCAGAGTAGAATGAATTTACAGTTCTGATACAGAGGCAACAAAAAAGGACTAAAAGAGGACTACTCACAGGAGGGCCTTGTGGCCCAGGAAGTCCTGGTGGGCCTGGATCACCTGGAATACCCTGTCAAGCATGGGCAAAAGAAAAAGAGGATTAAAGGCTCCATCACTCCCTAGTCTCTCCATTTTGTTAATAGAATCTTTTTTGCTCTTATTTAGATTTCCAAGTGCCATGAAGAGCAAAGGCTCGTATCAAATATTCTTTATTTGTGCAGATCTTCAAGTGCAACCATAAATTTCATTAACTGCTCATCCTGTTTATCTAGATGATTCACTCTACTAAGACACAATTGCCTCCTGCATGCACTGCAGCAGCTGGTTTGGTGGTCTGCAGCTGCTATACAATAATAAAAAGGAAGGAAGGAAGGAAGGAATATCAGATCCAGCTGAAATTACAGCGGTAACAGTTGCTGGTAATTGCTGAAGTTGTGAAGATCAAAGATACCAAGATCAGTACCCTGCTCTTCAGAAAAGTGTCACTGGATTACCATGTCAAAAAGCTGGGGTTTCTATCTCATCTTGTTACACCTCTGTATAAAGTATCAAATCTTTTCACTATTAGTTTAAAGAGAAAGTCACAGGCTGCTGAATCCACAAAAGCTTTGTGTATAATTTCTGTTTTTTCTTAGAGGCCTTCCAGACTTATGCTTCACTTTTTCAATCAGAGATCATGTGTGTATCTCAAAAAACAAGTGGAATGTTGAAATTCTTTACCGATTGTGTATTACCAAGTACACAATATAAATGTTGAAATATAAATAGATCTTCAAACCTTTAAATTGTTATAAATATTGGTCAAAGGCAATGTACTCGGACTGTGTCAGCATTGGACTGTGTCCTTCAGAGATCCTTGATAACAGAAGCAAATTACTTTGTCCCTAATAAAGTTAGCTGAATTTTTGCTTCAAAATTTTGTGGTCAAAGTGTGACCAAAATTTTGCCTCCTGTTTTCTTAGAGCTACAAAGACACAGTGTTCTTTACCTTCTGTGTTATTAACCAGTAAAAAAAAAAAAAAAAAAAAAAAAAAAAAAGGAGGCTGAGACCTTCCTAGAATGACTCACATTGCAAATGTGCATGAGTGGATAGCTCCAGGATATGATTTAGTGAGGCCTAACATTCTTATGAAAGGGAGGGTAACAAATGGTTTTGATCAAGATGAAGGGCAGCAAAATTGTCCTATTCCCTGCCAAAATAAAATACTGCTGTCTACCAATGCATTCTTCTCTCTGACATGTTTCCTTAGTCAGCCAAGATGAAAAGGTAGAAAGCAAAAAAAAAGATCCAAATAAAGATAGAAAAAAGTTAGTTTAAAGTCATGTAGGAGTTCAGTTACAGAGCATCATCACAGTGATGTTTGCAAAATTACTAGAGCATAAAAATGACAACTCTTGCTTATAAGTGTCTGCCTCAGCCATTCTACTGCTCAGGCTGATATTTGAGACTACTACAGAAACTTCTAAAATAAAAAATAAATCCAGGCACACATGACCCTGCTGGTGGCGTACAGGTTGCTTATGACTAGACCCCATAATCAAGAGAGACCAAAAAGATTTCCCAGTGAAGAAAAACGGAAAAAACATAATAACTTTAAAAAAGGCAACTCTCCCCAAAACCTTGGGCACCTCTTGGTGGAGGAGGATCCATACAAGTTAAACCAACAGTCTGAGCTTACTGCCACAGTATGGCTTAGTATTTCCTTTTGAGAGGCCAGAAACTAGGAATTTATTCAGTCCAAAAGGAAGAAAAAGTCAGGGCATCATTTATGACCAAAAAATTAAGCAAGCTGAGTTAAAATTTTTGAAAGACTTCTTCACAATAGATGACAAAGCAGGTTACTTAATGGGAATATGAACCCCTACACATCTTTGCAAAGCTGAAACTGAGTGTTYTGAGGAATGAGAATAGTTTAACTGCTTTTACTGTTACTTCCTTTGAGATAGCTTACTTTATAGACTAGTTATTTTACTAAAGGAGTAACTCAAATAACATGACTAGCATGCCTTCTATTAAAGGAAAAATACTCAGACCTGAAACATTCAGTGCTTTGGGAAAAATAACAGAACCTGTGTAGAGTGAGCAGGATATTAGTATACATTAGCTAAATCAAAGGAGGCTATAAATTTTATCATTGCAGATGGATATAATCTCCCACTCACCTGATCTCCTTTCTGAAACTCAATGTCATTTGGTCTTTTCTGCTCTCCAATTTGTCCTGGTGGCCCTGGAGGTCCCTGAAGACCTTGTTCACCCTAGTGTGCAAGAAGATGGCAGTTTATTACAGCCAATGTAAACTAAAATGACACGAAGTAAAATAGCATGCAAAAGTATTTTGAAATTAATAAGCAAAGTATCATCATGATCATCTACTCACTTTTTCACCTTTGGGTCCTTGGAAATTCAAACCCATATTACCCTGCAAAGAGTAAAACTCATCAGCACTTAGGAGTCAAAAATCAAATCAACAGAAAGAAAAACAAAGCAAAATCAACCATCACCATCAATAGGGGGAAAATAAATACCTTAGGTCCTGGCAGCCCTGATGGACCAGGAGGTCCCTATTAAGATGATTAAAAAAAAAAAAAAAAAAAGGAGAGAGAGAGAGAAAAGAAAAAAAAAAGTTATTTGTTCACAGTACTTCTATTTGGGTATAGCCACACACTTTGCAYGCCCCTTTTGTTAAAAGGGCACATTGCTACTTTGGTTAGGTCTGTGTTATACTCATGTTGACAAGGCATTTCTGTCATTCTCCAAGAGCTCTTCCTCATGATCTTATAAAACTTTACAAATATATAAGAAACTAGTTCCTGCTTTAAGTGAGAGAGTCTCATGAAACGAAACATTCAAATACTAAACATCTGTGAATTAAACACCTAAGTCTAAAYGTGCTACGTCTCGTCCCACAGGATTCACAAGCAATAGAAGCAACAGTCTTCCACTTCACTCAGTGGAAACACAAACAAGGAGCCAGCAAAAGATGCAGTCTGATCTAAAGCAAAAAGAGCTCTGGGGACAGGCTGAATGTTTTAAACATAGCACTTTTAAACATGCACAGTAGCAACTCCAGGTCATCTGAATACATGGTGAATACATACTAACTTCATTCCARGTCTTGACTATCAAGAGCTCTGCCCTTTGCTGACTTGCTTCTGAGGACATGAAACAAAGTAGTAACTGCTTAGCTTCATAAATGCCTGAGGTTTATAGGTAACTGGTTAAAGAAACTTACTGTCAAACCTGGGGGCCCTGGAGGGCCAATTGGACCTGGTATACCCATGGAACCGGGGGGGCCCTGTTGAGAAAGTGGAGGAGGCTGTCAGAAACACCTGTTTGTGGAAAACCAGTGGGACAAATGCAAGAACCTCRTAGTCAAGAAAACAACAGCTGGCATCCCATACATGTCAAATCAAAGGAACTGACCACTAACCTACCCATCTGCTTTTGAGGAAGGACCTAAAGGATTGCACGCTGTACTAGGACCATACTGCTCTCAACATTACTATGTCTCCTTTGGCTTGAATAAAGGAATGTTTTTTTTGTTTATACTGAACTGCTTTTGCTCTTACTACTTTTGCTCTTTCTTTCTCTTCATGCACAGAGAACAACACCACACTGTATTTGTGATTTCCCCTAGCCAGAAACAGACAATAGGGAAGCACAGATCAGAGGAACAGAAATGCTAACAGGCGCAGTCTGGTCAGAATAGCCTGGGGCTCTGGCTTCTGTCCAGTTCAGGCTGATAGATGCATTTTCTGCTCCCCTTGTCCTTCCACTAAAGCAATGAATGGCTCAGTGGGGAAGCATAGGGCCTGGAGTCACTAGCTGTTTTCACAGAAGCCTGCTGGGAGAACAGCAACTCTGTCAGGAGATGCAAGATGAAAACAGTTGAGACATTACTCTCTCCTCCTATCATCTGAAATAGCGGATATATCCCAGAAGGGCAGATGTTACTTGCTTTACCTCAGGGTTAGGAAGGGAAAGGAATTCCAGAACTGATACCGAGGATGTCTGAAGGGGGGCAGGAAGAGGAAACAAAGAAGTAAGCCAGCAACTGTGATTACAGCTGTCTGCTGGACACCACTTCCCTGCGCACAAGACCTTTCTGGCCGCTGTGGGTCACCTTATTAAGGGCAATATGGTTGTACTTACTTTCCCTAAAATCATAAACTAGAGGTACATTAAATCTGAACCTTGCTCCTTCATGTAAACATAGCTATCTCACAGTACCAAATGTTCCAACTGCACTGTAACACAAATAGTCTTCATTTTTTTTTTTTTTAAAGAAAAAACAGAATATAGTCTAATAGTACTTTAGACAACTCACAGGTATTCCTGGAAGACCTGGAAATCCTGGGTCGCCCTTCTGTCCTGGCAGCAAGGATGTAATTATTTCACCTGGTTCACCCTAAAAGAAAATCAGCCATCTTTAATTAATAGCACATTCTATAACTCTTTATCACCATTCTGACTACAAAGGACACAAACAGTGGACACAACTATTAAAAGCTTTCTTTTTATCTGTACAAATGTATCAGCATTGACTCGAATTCCAAAAGATTAAGGGATTGAAATACAAATGTTTCTACAAAAGAAAGGGCCATTCTAGTTGCATGTGAAAGCAACTGATAGGACACGACAGAAAAAAGGCTCATTCAGCCTTTTGCAATGTCCAACCTCATGAGATTAATGCAGAGTATGCAATTATAATGGTCATGCTTCATGATTTTACTGAAGTAGAGTTTCTTACTGATTTCAAGGAAGACTTTTGTTTTCAAAATCTGAAATACTTGTCCTGATCAGCTTGCATTTTAGTATCTTTAAAATGAATGGGAAGAAAAGATGCTGAGGAAAACAATTCATCTTAAATGTCACCATTTCCCACCAATGTATTACACTGTTCTCTCAGGAGTTTATGGGAACAACTTGGCGCATCATACTTCCTTTTTAATAGACTTGAACTGAAATTGAAGTTTTGGCCCATGGTCAAATAGGTCAAGGATACAAGAAAAAAATCTTAAATAAACTTAAAGGGTTAAACGCTAAAGTCTAAAATAAGATTATGAGATTACTTACACTAAGAGATTASACACTAATCTATAAAGTAGGAAGCATGTTTCCAAAAGGAACATAAGATGCTGCAACACACTGGATATTTTAAGTTCAATATTATTGTTAAGTCTTTAGCATTCTTCAGCATGCACATGTATATTATTGGTGCATTTAAGTGTTTACAAACATGTGGCTAACTTGATGCCTCACAGAATACACAGACCAGTCCATTTAGGTACATGGCTCTCACAATCCCAAGTGAATCRGCTTCAGAAAACAGTTTGCTACTCCTGGAACTACTCATCCAGATTGGGTAAAGCTAYAGCAGAATTTCTAGATAGTTGCACTGGAATGACCTAGAAACTATAAGCTTTCTGCAGAAATCCACTCCAGATTCCGATGGATATACATGGTATTGCACAAAAGCGAGCAGGTTACTTGTGTCAGATCACACTGAATATTTATACCTAGTTAGTACTTAGATGTGAGAGTACAGAACACTTACCTTCATACCTGGCAAACCAGGGGGTCCCTTTATTTAAAAGAAACAAAAGATAAAATAAAGATTAATATAAATAAATTATTGGTATGTTATTTTCAAACCACTGATCAGATCTACAGTGCAAGACAAGCATTAAAGAGAGAAACGTAAAAAGAGGAAAAAAGAAGAGAAAATATATTTTTAATGATATTAGAATTAAACAGAAAAATTTTTGAGATGTACTTTCAGCACGTTTAAGGAGCACTATTTTTCCATTTGCTGGCAATTCGTTTCTTGTTATGCCTCCTATTATTCTCTCTACTATATTCCTTTAGTGTTCATTGTGTTGGTATTTAAGTTACTATCATAATTTTGCTGTACATTCTTTGGTCTTGTGAGGACAGAACCCTACACACTGTCTCTTCTTTCCACATCACTAATCTTCAGTAACACTTTTTAGGTGCACCAGTTGACAGTATCAAGATCTTCTCTGACATACATGCATATACTTGTATTATACTTATACTTTGTATATTTGTATTTGTATTATTTTTTACAGGTGGCACAGCATTCCAGCCACATAAAATCTCACTAAAATCTAAAATATTTTGATTACTTTTTAACTGTAAAGAGTTGATAGTCTTATTTATTAAAAGAACAACTGCAAAAAGAGGCTGATAATTATCTACAGATGATATTTACAGAWCTAAATAGTAGTTTCTCTGGGGAATACAGGGAGTTGATCTGGAAATCTTTTACTTACAGGAGGCCCTTGTAAACCAGGGAAACCTGGACTGCCTGGGAATCCACGCTCTCCCTTAAGGATGAAAAAGATGATTAGCCAAAATCAAAACAAAATATAATATAGACAARTAAATGTTGGTTACTATGGTACAGAGAGGGAAAATGCATGTAGTGTTATAGAAGATCAACCTCTTATAAGGAAATATTATAAAGTGAAGGTAAGTAACATGTTAGAATGAAAGCATATCCTTCCAACAAGGATACTAAATAATTATTTTCAATAAAATGCTATAATAAATTAATAAATAATAATATAAAACAAATATATATATATACATATATACATATATGTGAAAATAAAAACCTCCCACTCTTTGGTAATAAGTTTTGCTTGCAAAGACCAAATACAGCATAGGATCCAGTTATGATATACTCCTCTCTCAGCTTATTAGCTATGAAATTAAGAATGATTAGAATAAAGTAATCTAGAAGTTAACTAAGATGGCTGCAGACTGTAAATGTCTGGTGCTAGCTATTTCTCACCACTAAGTTGTGCTTTAAGTAGCAGATCAYGACCTCTCATCCCAGATGTGGATGTAAGTGTGGATCATCTCAGAATCACCTGCACCACCCAGCAACAGCAAGTACTGCACACAATAAATCAATCTCATTCGCTCCAGTCAGGAGAACAAGAGCTTGTCATCATATTATTGTTGCACTGTTACGAATTTTAAAGGGATCCTACCTTTGTTCCATTGCATCCTGGGACACCCTGAGGTCCTGGTGGCCCATCCTGTCCTGGTAATCCCTTTACAGTGGAAAAGAAGAAAGTACAGTTAGCTCATAGGATGCTCTTCTGGGCTAGAAAGAGAAAATGGAGAGATTCTATCTAATCAACTGATTCTCACTCACAGGAAGTCCTGGTGTGCCTGGAAATCCTGGAAGCCCTGGAGGTCCCTAAAAGGGAAATATGTTTTAAACAGGATGGTGTGAACGGTAGTACAAATTACCAAGATTTGCTAAATGTAACCTATTGTGCACATGCATAAGGCAAACAGGAACATCAGAATCACCCTTAAAAAAGAATGTCATACTGAAAAGATATAAAGGTTCTTACATATCTTTTAGAGAAATATTCATGAAAACAGAGAAGACAACACAAAACACCTATAGTGATTGCAATATATAGACACACAGAACACTCATGGTGCAGAAAAACGGTTGTGTTCCACTGAAGTCAGAGCCACATGAATTGTCACCAGCTGAGGGGTYTGACAAAAAGAAAATGCAAATGTACAAAACCTAAGGGACTTCCCAGCAAATCARCTTCTGCCATACCAACCCTAGATATACTACATCTACTTCATAATAAACGGAAGCAAAGTTACTGGAGCTTGTTCAGGTCCTACAAAGCAAAATGGATTAAACAAGTATTAAGACTACTCTTTCTAATGAGTTTATGAAAAGCAGTACCAGGGATCCATCTGATTGAGAAAGTTCTCTTCAGATTTAAGTCAATTTTTTTTCCCCTATAAATCACATTTTCCATGAGAAGGACCCACTTAATGCCCGCCAATCTTTATCTATAATTCCAATATATCACCCTAAAGCTGCACAAATGCTTACTCTGATTCCTTTGGGTCCAATAGGCCCTGGAAGTCCATCATCACCCTAAAACAGAGTGAGAGAGAGCAAACACATGAACACATTAAAAATGGCAGTCAGCCTTTCTGTCAAAGTAAAAGCAATTATGATAAAATTTCTTTCACACATTGATAGTAACATCGTTAAAAGTTATGTTATTTGTCATTTTCTGAGTAAAAAGGTTCAAAATAATTTTATTTTAGGCCTTGTTGTTAAGCCGGAATTGTAAAGCACTTTTACAGCTGAGAAATCGTAACTCAGAGGAAATAATTTTTAAATCAAAGCATATTTAAATTTGCTTTTAAGTAGATACCTTTTGCTTGCTCCTTTCATCAAATATACTATAGTGACCTCTTGTGGGCAAAACAAAGTGCAAGATTAAATGCGAGTAAGTTGTAGTATTACTGTTTTGTACTATGACAATGCAGAGGTTCGGAGTAAACTATCTGAAAAGAAAAGGCATTTAGGAAGGAGAAATATAATCAAAGTTGATAGCACAAGCCCCCTTTTTTCTTGTTATAACTCTTGCTATATCCCAATTAATTTTCTCTCTCACTGTAGACCTTCATTTTTCCCTGTCACCTACTTACTACTTTTTTTCCTCCTTTATGATGCATTTCTGTTAGTTTATATTATGGACTTTTACAAAAGAAATAGGCAGATCATGGCTGGCTAAGTCTGTGCACATTAAATACACAAACATTCAGAGAGAGGTTTTTCAGCATTCTCATGCCATATTACACCATCTGAGCATGATTTTGTAATTTAACAGCAAGCAAAAATGAATTCAAATCTTTCTTCTGCATTGTTCAATGTAGCTTTCATGCCTTCATTCATGTTGCCCCATCAAAAACCTGCCCCTGAATGCCACCAGGTGCAAAGTGCTGCCCATGTAGTGGGACTCTTGAAGGCTGATGGTCAAACACTACTCAGAGTTAACTAAGTGACAGGGTGCATTAGTGTATCGGTTAATAAAACTACACTACAGCAAAATACTTGCCAAATCTGTTCTCCGAGTCTAATCTGCAGTAGCTTGTGAAAGGATATAAATTGGTGCACGAAGTTTGCAAGTGTATATATATATAGAGAGAAGAATAGGAAACATCCACCAATGTTTTCGGTACAGTTGACTGCTCAAAATAAACAAACAGAAGAATGTCAAATCTCAACTTCCCAAGATTCTGACTGTTAAACYAATGATAATTAGGAATTCTGGAATAATTTGAGATCAACACTATGAGCAAGTTAACAATACTTAGCATTTCCATGCTGTAGAAGTGAACTGTGACTTACCTTTGTGCCTCTCGGACCAGGAGGTCCTTCTGGTCCTGGAAACCCAGGCAAACCTGGCTGCCCTTCCAAGCCTGGGAATCCCCTTTCACCCTACAAAAAGAATAGAGGAGACAAAAACATGAGTTATTTAAGATAAATTCAGAAAACAAAATACTTCTTTCTGGCTTTCTATAGGAAGTTGTCAAACAGACAAATAACAGTCTCACTGATTGAACATTTCACCTGGCTACATTTCCTGAACAACATGCATGTACRTTGCCTTTAATCACACCATTTAAACAAATTTGAAAGGACGTTTATCCAGTATTTTAGCTACCTCTRGATCAAAATAATTCATCAATCTGTTTCTCCTGGGCTGCCCAAATGCACCACTCTCTCCCTTCTTCCTATAAAAATTTACGTTTATTACTTACCAAGTCTCTCAAAAACTCACCTCTGCTGCAACACTTTTAAGAAGTTTCAGAAGGGTGAAAGTCTATACTATGACTGCTGCTTATCATCACTTTGATTATTATCATCATACAAGATTGATATTTATAATACAAAAGTGCCCAAGATCCTAGTCATGCACTGTAGGCTAAACATTGTACAAAGATAGAATGAAAGGAATGGTTCCAGCTCAAAGCGCTTACGAACTAAAACGAGAGATAGACATAGGACAGCAAAGAAATAATGTTCCCTTTTATCTGTCACCTTATGCTTAAGTTGTAAGCAATATTCCTCAGTTGTGGTAACTGTATTTTGCTAAATGCTCGTGATTAGTACACCACTATATGCTACCCTGTCACCTGTCARCATACACTAACAATATGCTTTTCTGTAGTTTTGGAATGTTCATAGCTGCAAATTCATAAAACACATACGCTTGTATTCCTCATATATCGTAGAGCCACACAAATCACTAAATATTAAGGCTTCAGTCAGTRTAGAGAAGTTAGGCAGACCTAGAATTAACATACCTTTTTGTACATACATATATACATCATAGTGCACTTTTCAACTACACACACTGATCATTTCCTACAGCTCTGCTGCCTCAGTCAGTAGAATAATAGCAGAACAATGCTCATGGCACAGGTGGTTGTTCGGTACTTTGCTTTCTCCTACTTGCTCTACAGACAGTTTGGTTCCTTTTTGCAGGACAACTTCTGTATGTTTACCTCAATTATTGTATCATGCAAACTGCAGAAACTGCCCAAGAAACAGAGCCCTGGGCCCAGTATTCTTCCATTGCAACAAGTACCTTTATCATTAGATTAGAGCTGAACAGATTTTTGTATATTCTTTGAAGCAATTCATCTTGAATTACTGTTTTCTTGAACAGCTTCAGCAAGCACAGGAGTACTATATTAGATAGCAGTCTACCAGCTAAGGCATTCAGCAGGGAATTCAGAGGTCCTGCCTAGATCTCCACAGTCAGGGGAAGGAACTGAACCAGGAATCGCTCATCTTCAGGAACACAGCAGCAGATTGAAGACTGTCCATTGCAAGCAGATAAAAGCATCTAACCACAGCCTTAAGAACAACATGGAGAAGACAGCATTAAAGCTTTAGCCATCTCCTCTCTGTTTCCCATAAGCTGTATCCTGCATGCATTGACTTCAGGTACTCAGCATGACAGCAGTGTTAGGTTTCTTAAACACTGCTTCTCTCACAATACTACTTAGGCAGGTGCTCTGTATTGCACTGCAAGGTACAGAAAATCGGAAATTGCATACAAAACATAGAAGAGAAACCAAGATTTCAGGAAAAATATTCAGAGCAAAGAAAYAGAGCAGGGCTTTTCTTCATGGCTTTTCTGATACTTGCTGTATTGCTTCCTTGGAAACAAATGAGGAAAACACTTTGAGGCATCAAAGGCTCTGCACAAACATGAGCAGAGAAAAGACTAAGCTGTACTTAGTCATACATAGTCAGATTCAGGAGGACTTGGGTAGGAAAGGACAGCTCATTAACAATTCTGCTAAAATTGTTTTTCTAATAATTAAAATGTAAACATACTCCTGTTTCACTGTAGGTCACTCCTGCTCTTACACAGGATAGATACCTTTTGTCCTCTGTGGAAATGCTGAAATCGCATCATAAATTGAGGCTAACTTGAGCTTGACAATCAGGGTCCAGGTTCTCTTCTTCCATACAAGGTGCCAGGCTCTACTTTTGCATGGGGCTGTACAGCTGGCGTGCTACCTCATCCAAAAAGCAAGACTGGAGGAGTGTTATTATCTCATGGCAGGATATGAAAGTGTTAGTGTGTCCCTGAAGCAGAGAAAATGAGGAATTTGGGAGCGCCCAGTAAGGAAAACATTAGACAGAGCCAGATTTTGGAGCAAGCTCTGGCAAGAATTGTGTTTGCACACTAAGAAAATGTGCTCRCATGCAAGAGAAATCAGATGTGCCAGGTGCTTGCTAGCCTACAAGATGTCTCTAAAACGTGGTTACCCTCCAGTCTCCATTCTAGGCAGCCAGAACTGGGGTACCAAGAACTTAAAAGTGAAAGCAAGAAATGCGTCAAGACAAAGAATTAAACAAGAAATACAGGAAACAAAAGATGCTACTAGACGATATAYTTCTAAAACTATGAAATGAGTGTTTTTCAAGCCTACTTTGCAACCAGCAAGCCTTGCATGAAGAAACTGTTGCCAAAGCAACTCTGATGGCATTTACCAGCAAGTTACCCCCAGGAGCGAACAGACAATTTGAAGGACTGGAACAGCTAAGAGATTAAACTAGATACTTCTTGAGGGAACTGTATCATACTGATTACAGAGAAAATAGTTACTAACACTATAATTATTATCTTTGATCAAAAAAAATGTCTAGAGAAAGAGATGGGGAAAGAGGAGAAAGGGAASGAACTAACCTGAGTAAGCTCTCTAGTATAGACATGATGTCAGAGGGAATCCTTTCATTGTCTCCTACTTCAGTATTACACACGAGCATACCACTAATAACATTGGTTTTCAGACATAGCTGCTTCTTCAGACTTTCCTGTTGCACACCTTGCATTTACTATACTGTTTCCATTAAGATTCAGACGTTATGAAGACTGAACTTGCCAAGAGAAGCTGCCAGCTGCCTTGCAAACACTGAAGCACACACAAACTGCGAAGGGAAATGTTAAAAATCTACTGCCAAAAGCCAATACCAAAAAAAAAAAAAAAGACATTATACCATTGGGTATAATAAGGCAGCAGGTTATGTATCTTCCTATGGGTACAACAACTCAGTCTCACAAGCCAGCTTCTCCTATGCAGACAGTAGTACTGAGGGAGTCTAGATGCTTTTTGTTTCAGATTAGAAGTTACTGAAAAGAACCTAACTAGGGAAAGTTCAGCTCAGCTGAGGGCGGCACTGGATTCTTTCCACAGTAGAATAAAGATGCATCAGCTATAAGTCATCATTACTGTAGAGAATAAGTAAGGAGTCACATTCTGATTTTAGTGATAAATCCAGAGTAGTTTCAACATAATTGGCCTCAACCAGCTATGCAGATGTGGCAAAATTGTCAGCTTATGAGCTTGAACATGACTATTGCTTAGGGGATWGGAAGAAAAGAACAGTTGGGAAACACCCTAAATTATGCTTTAAGCCAATTAAAAAGGTATATGAAAAAACTTAGCATAGTTCCAGTTACACAAGTATTTAGGAAATCAAGGATAGAGACAATTTTAAAGCACACAGARGTCATTTATGTTTATGGAATTCCTTCCTAAAACATAGATATTTATAACAGAAATTACAGGGAATAAAGCTAGGATATTTACATAGATGTGGTACGCTCACGAAACAAGACGCCTACATGATGTCTCTAAAATGTGATTTCTCCCTCCCCCCCAAAAAGAAAAACATTCCAGAGTAAAATAAAAATTCAGAAAAATAGTAGTTGGGCAGCCCATTAAAGAAAAAATATAAAACAGATTTTTTATAAACTTGTTTTGTTGTTTAAATATACGTAAGCATCTGGCCATAACATCTGCAAAAACTAGGATGCTCCAACAAGCGTCAAAGTACAATAACTGAACCAGAGAATGGTTTGGTACTACCAGCACCAGAAACTGTAATGGGAGATAACTTGATACTGGGAACAGCAACAAAAGCTAGCTCCTGAGGCAAAGCATTCACAACAGAAGACCCTGTGATATTACAGTCTATCTGAACTTGTTCCTGATAATTTTCATGCTCTAGCACAGCATTTAGAATAGCACTACTTCAACATGCCAAAGCACCAAGGTGTAAAAACTTATTCTTCATCCATGAAGCAGAGAGAGATTACTGTTTAAGTTACCTCTCTCCCTCTTTATCATCATCTATACCTGTCTGCATATTTCATTCTCCCTTTAATGATAAGAGGGATGGGTCAACTTTTCAATGGCAGTTTGATACCGAAAGAGGAAGGCAAGTACTGAACAGGACTTACAAGAACATAAAACAGGAACTCAGTGCTTAACTTGCTTGACTTGTTAATTCTGTAGGCACTAAGTAAATCTAGCTTTAAATCCATCTTCTTTTAAATAGGGAGCAGAGGCTTGAGACTCCAGACACAAGGTCTCAGTACTTTCTTGCATGGTATGCACTGAGGTTGTCATTCACAGAAAGGATTCATTTCAGCTAACGTAACATTTCTTACTGGCAAGGCGGTCAACTGGTTAAGAGCCCTAGCTCATGCAATTTGGCTGATTAAAGGCAAAAGAACACGAAAAAAAAAGTTGTCACCCATACATGCCCCAGTTTTTAAGCTCCCAAATCCCACCTCTCATTGTGGATTTGGCAGCAGAGACCAAATCTTGTTTCCTGCTGTTGCTATGAAATCAGCAAGGGGCTAAATACAGTCTCTATACAGTCTAGTCCCCATTACAGTCTAACTACGGGTGGCTACTTAAAAACAGAYTTACAGGTGAAGGTCCTTAGTATTACTAAAAGATGTACAGGAGGCAGAAGTGCTGCAACAGCCTTACTACTTCTCCCTTTTCTAGATAAGATAAAAATAACAGTAAGTTGCCTTGGATAGTAGTAATAGTCAAATGAAATTCTTCCTCAACTTAAAGCATACTGACAAGTTTAATTGAATTAAACCTATAGTGTCTAATCCAGATCAAGTTTAAAAACAAATACACCAGCCAACCACAAACAGTAGTGTTAAAGGTATATTTTAATAGTGAAGTACAAGGAAAAAAAAATCTCCGATATCATCTGTAATTAAAAAAAAAAAAAACTTCAGGATAGCATCTCTTTAATCTTGCAAAAGCAGTAACAATCCAGCTCCAACAACAAGCCATTTGCCAGGGCAGTAAGCAAACCTTTCAGAACATATGGCTACTTCACTGCAGTTCAGGTCAACATGYATGTGTAGCACAGATGCTAACCACATACTTTTTCACACTGAAGTAGTCAAAAATTGAGAATTTTCAATTACTTCTTAACAATCTGTAGTCACTGGTGAAAAAAGAACGCTGATCTTGACTTAGGTCTGCACAGAATTTTATTGTCAGAAATAGTGAAGGAAATAGGGACCCCCAAGGATTTTATGAGAAGTTTTCCCCAAGACTCAGGTTTTTTTCAATATTATACATCCAGAAGGTTCAAAACGTCATGGCTACTTTTATATACATATATATACACACATATATATATATATTATATATTAAAAAACAAAAAAAAAAAACTTTGTAAGCAGCTATGCATTTCTTATATCTGCATACAAAGGCAAGGTATCCAAAATACCTTTGGAACTGGGGCATTATAAGCTGTTCTTGCCAGGACCCTGTGCACTGAGGCCATGCCAAGGCAGTATATTAGAAACCCAAAATCCAGTTGAGTCTTCAGAGTTGCACCCCTTTCCACTGTGAAGTTCTCCTTTAAAAGACCATGAATTAACCACATGCAATAACTGAAGAGTTGCTTCCCAGCAGATTTGTGTAACTTAATTTGAATGGGTAAAACCCAATGGGCCCCGTTCATCCAGAACRGTATAGCTTATTCCCACTTACTTTGAGCTGATCTGCATTTAATGTGTAGTGGAGAAAGCTAGTCCCTCCCAACATGAGCCACACATTTCTATCACATCTATACAAATACTTGCCATGCAAAATACTTTTTTAATCACAGTGCTTATTTGGCTGAGAATTAACTTAGTTTGCAAAGAGATCTGTTCTCAGTAAGATTTTACTGACAGCTCTGAGCACAGTCACACAAGCACAGGAGAAAGGGAATACCAAAATAAGGGGAGGTGAGAAAGCATGTTTTGGTAGCAGCATGTAGGTCCCTTTAAAGTAAAACCACAGTAGTCTTGAGCTGCGTGCCCTCTTAGCCTCTAAGATGCAGGCTGCTTACTGTAACTCTTGGCTCTCAGTCTGAGATTGAATATTGCCCCAAATCTCTAGGAACCTGATTTCAACAGTGCTGGATCTTGTTTTCAGCTGCTGCAAAAACAGCCCAATAAGCTATAAGTCTTGCTGAGAGGAGTGGAGTTTTTTATTTTTATTTTTATTTGCTTTAGCTGGCTTTTTATTTATGAACTAGCTTTAAGCAGTGAGGCATGTTGAGCTCACAAATGCCACCAATCATCCAGCAGTTCCTTAAGTAAGAGGCAATTAAGTATTTCTTTCCTTCTCTTAAGCTGCTGTATGCAGCAGCTAATGCACTCTATTTTTCATCATTCAGCACAGATTTTTATTATTATTATTTTTTGGGGRTGGGGAACACTAGCTATTAGCTCTGTGATCAGTTTTCATTGACATCTCTTCATGAGACTGAAATATTACTGCAGTTTACCCATTTCATACATTTAATTTTAGTAAAACGAGCCCACGCAGAAGATGAAAAACTTAACAGCTTTTTATTTTGTCAGCCATTGCACTATAGGCTTCCCATAAAGCTTACAGTGCTTTGATCTTCCAACACATAATGTCTTTGTAATGCTACAAGAGCTCACAGCAGAGGCAGAGTTAAACACGCCATTGACATAATGCAGGCAGTTAAAGAGCAGTGGTTTGCCAAGGAGGACAGGAAGAGAGCTTTCTTAGTTGCCACAGTCCAATTTGTATTAGTTGGCTTGAGAAGTTGGATATCCTGAAGTAAATCCTAAGATGCTTAGCAAAGCAGCTACTTCTGAGTATCAGAAAGGACTCCCTAGGCTCTGCTAAGCAGAGCAGCAYTTCAGCTGACTTGAGGCAAGTGAACAGTGCCTTGGATGCAGGAGCTAGGTGCCAGAAGTGAAACACAGTGGAACAGACGTGCAGGGCTTGGCTGAGTGCRTTTCACATTGCTTGTCCTGTCTTCCTAATGCCACACAAGGTTCTGTACTACTAATGTCCAGTAGTTCTACAAATGCATTGTCACACTGCCACTGGGAGAGTCAGAGGGGAGATAAYTTAAAGAACTCCTTGCCTAATGCTGCTCATATACCAGTTGGGCAAGGGGAGCTAGAGTTTGACTCCCAGTTCRGAGGTGACTGGTGGAAGAAGCAGGAATACCGAGTGTCAGATACATTAGAAAAACATGAAGTCTGTTGTTGCAGCAGTAATTTACATTCAGCCATAGTAAAGAATTGTTGCACAAAGGCCRGGTGAAAGATACCACCTGGTTTGGAAACTTTCATCAAATGTATACATAAGTAGTACACTGCTACAGATCAACTCAATCATCTGAAGACAGCTTTAAGTGTCTTGCAGGAATACAAGATTGTAGAACAAATCTAAGACCAAAAAAACAACCTCCCCCCACACATGCACTTACAGAAGGCAGCATTATGGATGGCAGTGACTGAGACCTCTTGCAGCTCTCCAGAACTGGACAGGGAAAAAGCCAATGCCAATCAAGTACTGAGGCTTTGTAATTATAGGRCAAGTGTAGTGGGGGTGTGATCGAACCAGTTCCACAGGCAATGTCCCAAATTTGAGAACTACCGACTTTGCTTTTCATTGCATAATCCTGAGGCATGCCAGACTTTCACCAGCCTTCCAGAAGCTTGCGGAGCACTGTGGTGGTACATTGTGTCAAGAGGGAGTGTATAACTTTACTTAGCTGAAGGAGGAATCACAGTTCCTGTATTTCAAAATGAATCTTCCTTGCAAGATGGAAACCTGCATTATATCTGCCTATTTAAGTGACAGTCTCAAATACCTCCTTCCCAAAGGGCTCATGGCCATAAAAGAAAGCAGAGGCAAGGCAACAGTCCTACTGCAGGTGAAGCTTTCTGTTTTCCTTCCAAAAAAAAAATAAAAATACTACTACACTTTCATCAGTCTGCAGCCCTCTAAAAATTTTCCTGGAAAGATGTAAAACCATTACAGAAATACTTGTTCAGATATGAGGCTTGTTTTACTGGAGCTTTCCCTTGCTGCTGTCCTTTCTCTTCACAAGAGGTTACCAAGCCTCTCACTCTCTTCCACCCTGGGCTAGCTATAACTTACCCCAGAAAAGGCCAGAGGTTGGAAACTGAATTGGGGAGAGATGGCAGTTCTCCTTAGTGRTTAGCTAGGACAGTCTGGAGGAGCAGAAACAGACCCCATAATACAAATGCCACTTAAAAATTTGCTCTTGACTGAGGCTCTCATACCTCAGTGGCTGACTGTATTTGGACAAAGAAACCCCTCTGACTCTAAACAGCCCTAAGATAGTCACCTTTCTCTAGGAAAGAGTATTTCAATATCATTAAGTGACACTGAAGGACTAGAAAGTACTCACTGTGCTATGGTCCCTGCACATAACAGCTGCACAGAAAGAAAGTAGAATCACTGGGAGAAAAGGACCATCTATTTTACTAAGAATGCCAAAAGCTGTAATTCCCAATCCCCCTGCTCCCCCAACTTCTTATCCACACCAACCAGGCAACAGCCACTGGCTCACTGAATTTACAAAATATCTGTGACTTCTACAGAAAAAGGACAACTGAGAATTACAGATAGGTTCTCTGAAATTGCAGCTGTTACAGTTTTATTTGGAACTAAAGTTCAAGTGTCTTCAAGCTAAACATGAAATAATTCTGTGACTAAGGTTCATCTGGTTTGGCCATCCTCCATCTGAAGACCCTGTAGGAATATATCAAGTAGGTTTAAATTTTGACTAACCCAGAGAACCCTTGTTATCAAGGGAGTATCATTCTTCACTAGGTAGGTAAACTAGGAATATACTCAATGAATTAACGCAAGTAAATGTCAARGAATGAGCTCATCTGTTTGGAGACACCTGGATGGTAGGTGTGACTCCATGAATCACTCTGAACACTGGGCATCTGCCTTGATCAACCTCATTCAATAGTAAGACTGTCAACATATTATGATGCCCATATAGTGACTGAGTGTTTTACATCATTTTGGTTCATTTGAAGCTACATTTGTTCATATAACTTCAAAAACACATTTGACCCACATCAGAAATTAGAGTGTGCCGAAAAGCCCAAACCCAAAGCCTTTCTAGAACCAAGAGGTTAAGTGCTTAGATATGACACACTTAAAGTTTAACATTCACATCTTTAAGTCTCCACGGTATCTCAAGCAAACTGTCCACAATGAATGGAAGCATTACATGTGAGCTATTTAATCAGAATTTACTTACAATTAGGTTCCATTACCTGAGAAAAGGCCTGATTCAGGCAAGCATTAAGTTGAACATCTATATCTCATTGTAACTAGAGGAAACAGCAGGTGCTCAGCATTGCTTGTTTGCAGTACCAGCTACTCAGGTTTAATAATTCTGGCCACAGTACTTTCAAGTACTTCTATTGTCCACCCTCTCCCCCTTGAAATAATGGGTAGGAGGGAAGGATGAAAGAGGGAAGGGAAGGCAGAAGAAAGTTGCACCAGAAGATCAGCACCATCATTACTACCAGCAGTCCAAATTCTATAATTTTGTCTCACCTAGAACAGGAGCATAGCATAGAGTAGACCTGTTTAAAGAGCAGTAATGATGAAGGCTCTTAAGGGAAAAAAAAAAAAAAAAAAAAAAAAAAGCAACCAAGGTTTGGAGGTTATAGAAAGGTTATCAGCTACTAGGGGAAAATGCATAGCATGCATTAAATATTACTAGAAAAAGTACAAGGCAGTTATTCATAACTGGCATGTAAGGAATTTGAGGAAAAGCATCATCTTATTTTGCTAATCTGTTTGATGAGAGAATACACTTTTAGCTATCAATCAAATGCTTGCTTGAGTGGCAGCTGTGATTGTTGGGAGAGCTGTATCTGACATGAACCACATCACCTCCACAGTCCAGYTGAACATCTAGACAGCAACAGGAATGAACTTAGTATACAAACATACAAGCAAGTTATGAGGCAGGAACAGTGTAAGTTTAGAATATATTAGCTAGTGTTAACTATTTATGAGCAGGCAATGCAAGGAACATAGGGTAAGTAACCTGTGGTTTTAAGTTCCTACTAAAGTATTACTAGAATAAACACAATTGTACAAATCCACACCTTAGCTTGCCCACAAAACAGGCTAGCATAGCCAGGCCTTAACAGTAAATACGGATTATTTACACTTTACTAGAATCTGTTTCTTCACTGTTTCTATTCTCATATGTCTGGAAAAATTATTTTGTTCCATCACTCCCTGTTCTTGATAAAATTATAAGCCCATTCTGTACACCATCAGATAGACACAAGACTAGTGCTCTAACAGCTGCAGCTTTCTTTGATGCTGGAAGTGACATAAATGCAGCATGCCCACAATATTGTCAAACATGAGCAAAAAAAGCTATCATTAAAATGCAAAGTCTGGCATATGGCTGGATGGTGCGTTAGTCTGCCACTAACAAATTAGAGATTTACCTTTTCACCTTTTACTCCACTGCAATCACACTTGGATAAAGATGTGCATCCATGGCAAGCCTTTAAAGACAAAAAGGAAAAGAAATTACACATTTTTAAATCAACATAAGGCAATATCATAASTTCTGTAATAATATTGCAGATAAGTCTAAAACCGTAAGCTAAGAAGCTGAAGTATGCATAAGGGTGAGATGACTGAGTAGACAGAACTCTGAAATTTCAATCACTTTAGTAATAGAGAATTGTGCCTGTACTTGTCACAGTTCCCCTGACCATTGCACAAATTTTTACATCGATGCTTAAACATGCCAACACATCACTTCTTGCTAAAAAGGCCACCTTCAACAAAACGGGCTTCTAGGCACATGCCTCCACCTTAAGAGTCCAATTACAGCTCCCACCAGTAGATGTCAGGTCTCACACAGGAGTTCAGCTAAGCCTAAAGCTTAAGAGCATACATATACAGTTACTAGAAAGATACTTACTATATAATTAATTCTTTTCTCCACAGCCCAGTTATGGAAGAAAGATTTTTTTGAAAAGAGATTTCATCTAACTGCATTTACGCTCCATCCCTAAGCATGACAACACAGCTAAAACATAAGCRGAGTGACAGGCAGATATTGTGGAGGTCAGAGTAGAGGAACAAGAAAACTTGATCTAAGGAAAAAAAATCCAAATCAGGTAACTCTTCAGTACCACATCTGCTCAGTTTATATCACTCCCCCCACCTTTGTCTTAGATTTCCATGTTGCTTTCAGAAAGATGAGCAGACTAGCATGTGTGCTAAGAGGCTGTTTCTACAAAATATTTCACTTACTCCAGAAGACTGTCTTGTCTTTAAAGATGCTGAAATTGATTACTACATGTGTGTACAGACAATGAACATTAGAAGATACACCACCTGACATACTTTTGACTTGTTCAAAGGAAGGCATTACAGTATACTAAAAAAAAGAGTACAGCACATGCTTCAAAAGTTGAAGAAACTGAGGCTTTGTGGTCCCTTTTCCTGCCTTTAAGTAACCTACAAGAACATTTTGTATAGTAAAAGTTGCAGTCAGGCAGGGACCCAGCCATGTGTCAGATCAAGTACACCCACACTTGCATTCTAGCCTTCATTATCGCAGAAGCATTCAGAGACATGACCCATCACCTACCTGGCATTGGGAACGCCCTGGCTCTTAGCCTAAACACATTAGCAAGCCTCAGAATGAAAAYACCCAAGCAACCCAATTCACCTGGAGCTATACGAACCCTGGATAAACTAAAGCATCTTGCAGCAAAAGGCAGGAGAAAAACTCTCAGCACTGTGAGCTTTTAAGTACAGCAATACTGCTACATGATGGACCAGGGCACGTCTCCAAGCACCCCATTTGGCTCTTTAAGTAGTTGCTAGATTTCATATATATGAAGGCTCAAAATTCTTGATTAATAGAAGTGACAGCATAGAGCTGATTGCCAAAGTGAAACCAATCCTTACTTGCCAGTTTAGGTTTCAAAACCAGACTAGATAAAGCCCTAAGGAACATGGCCTAACCTCACAGCCAGAGCTGGGTTAGACTAGATAACTTCCCAAAATCCTTTTTAAGGAGAGTAACCATATGAATTCAGTTTCAGGGGGCCAAAGATCCTTTTTATTTTCAAAAGTAGATTAAAGTTKCTTTAGAAAAAGTTCTAGGATTAATTCCATTAACAAAACTTCAAAGGAGTTAACCTTAGTTACATGCAACATTCCCTTTCCTTGCAGTACAGTCCCCAAAACAAAGAAATAGCAAGTTACCTATCTCACAGGGCAACAGCGCTGGTTTCTTATTACCAAGATAGCATAGTGAGATCTACCGGAAAGTCTTTGCTGACTCCAAGTAGGCAACAGAGGAAAGAAAAGCCACACACACAGTACTCAAAAGACCCACTAAAAGCTTTGCAGTGGCAAAACTCGTGTGCTAGAAGTGCATCCATGGAAAGCATAATCAAGATCCTACACAGCATAAGGAGGATTCGTTTACACTACGGAACAGAAGAGACTCATTTAATCCTCCTCAAATCCTTCAGAGGCAGTTTCTCATGGAAGTTTCCTGGGTTTTCAGGAAAACTAGTGAGGTGAACAGGGGGAAAAAGGAAGGTGAAGGGGGAAATAATTGCAAGATTATATCACTCCTTCACAAAACAAAGAAGCAAAATATTCACAAAACTGAGAAGGGAAGTTTTTTAGGTAGTGGTAAGAACAGTCTCTGCCCTTTGAGTCTGCACCTCTATAGTAAAGCAGCAGAAAAAACAAAAACTTGTTAAACATCATGCTAAGAGGATTGTTGTTGCACAAAGACTACCCAACCCCCCCCCCGAAAAAAAAAAAAAAAAAAGAACATATATACACACACACACACAGGGAAGCTGTGAATAATTCACTTTGGGAGGGCCCATGCCAAGCAGGGCACCTTAGGGCAGGTTGCTCAGGGCCTTGCCCCACTGCGGTATGAATAGCTCCAAGAGTGGAGATCCCACATCCTCTTCAGTGATTAACTGCCCTCAAGGTGAAATTTCTCATTTTTAAGAATCTCAATTTATGTAGCAGCTTCTATCTATTGCCTCTTATCCTATGCCCTACGAGATGCCCAGAGAGGTTGTGGAGTCTCCTTCTCTGGAGATATTCAAGGGCTGCTGGGATGCAACCCTGTCTGACATGCTCTAGGTGACCCTGCTGAGCAGGGGGCTTGGACTAGATGATCTCCAGAGGCCCCTTCCAACCTTACTGATTCTATGGGCCTGGCTCCATCTTTGCTGCACCCTCCCAGCTATGTAGGGCAGAACAGCCATAGGTTTTCCTCCTCCCCTGAAGCCTTCCTCACTCAGGACTGAAGTGGCCAGGGTCACACAGCTGCTCCCCGCACTCCACAGGTTCCAGTCTCCCAAACCTTGGTGGCCCAGAATGAAGCAAAAGGAAAAACGAGAGACCTTTAAGTTTAGGATCACACACACTTGCTTTAGATTTTGCTAACTGGCGTCAAAATTGACTAAGTGAGTTCTTGAAAAAGCTGACAAGGAGCACCTTTCCCACACACACTGGCTATAATGGTGGATGTGATCCACAAAGATAAGAGCGCATCCTTCCCAGTATTGCAGTTTAAAAATATTATAACTGAAGATCTTCATAAAAACTTAGTTTTTAAAGGAAGTTTCCCACTTACTTCAAAGTGCTTTGTCAATATAGCTACCACCATAGAACATACTTCTAAGAAGTGATTATCTTTCAAAGCCATTTATATATTCAGACTAGGTCCATCCACTTAGAGCAAACTCTTAATATAGGCAATTAACCTGTCTTGAGATGTTGGGTGTATTTATTGAACATTTCATATATACTTTTGGATTTCTAATTCTGATGCATTACTTACAGGAAAGAAATATGGTCCTTCCTAGACAGAGGAGTGAAGGGAAGCCAAGAGGAGTCTGCAATCAGAAAACTCTTCAGATATCCACTGCCATTAAGTGGTGGTAATTTCTGGCTTAAATCCTGGGAAGATCTATTCACCCACAAGCTTATCAAGAAGTATTCCCCCAGAGGGACTTATCTTCCTGTACAAAACCAGTATTTGGCAGATTGTCCATTCCTTATCTGCATCAACTTTTATACCCACCAAATGAAGTTTTTCAAAACCAAACATTTTTGAAAAGAAAAAGCCCAGAGAATGGGGACTACATCAAGATCATTCACATCACTTACAGGTCATACTGCCATATAGCATAAAGAAGTCAAACATGCCAACACAACAGTCAACAACCACCAGAAAGCTTAATGACCTATGCTAAACAAAAACTTGCTTCTTGTTTAGACTCTTTCAGTAGTCTCAAGGCCATTTTTAACTTGGGAAAGCAGGCATAAGAACTGTGCTACAGAAGAATACGTACTGCATAACAAGTCAGTGCAAGCTTGTCAGCCACCCAGCAGCCACAGGCTAGAGACTTCTGATATCACAAGTTTATTTCTGTAGCTTACATTAGTGCTAAAAAAAAAAAAAAGAAGAAAAAGCTCCATACTACACATAGCTATGCTCGGAATTTCTTCTGCACACAAGTTATCCACACTTCAGTCAAACAAAGATGGCAAACACAATGGCTCATTTTAAGCACAGAAAATCTAAATTAAGACCAAGCTTTAGATGGCTACAGTCAGTTTCCCATACATGGTCACAGCTGAACCATCAATAGTTCTGAAAATTAAGCAACTTTCTGGGTTTTCAGATCTGAAAAATTAAACGACTTCAAAGCTCAAAGGAACACCGAAGTTACACTTGCTGCATTTGTTCAGTTTCTCCCACTTCTAACAAAGTCTCGTGCCTTGCCTTAGCCAGCCAGAAGTCTTCATCAGCAGCTCAATTCCTAGCTCTCACCATTGGGACACACTGCAGACCRTACATGACAGGGAAGATGTTGAAAAACATTGGATGAAACTGTTCTGGCTTGATCATAAAAAAGTTAATCACTTAATCTCCACACTCATTAAGATCTTCTAGTCTTGGACTGCAGGAGGATGGACAAGAAGCAGGAGCAGACCATAAGAACGCGATCAGATGGCTCAGATTTGCTTCTTACTGACAGCATTGTTTCCACACACACCACCATCCCCACGTACCTGTAAGTGTGAACTCACCTACAATTACTGTCAYTTCCTTTGCTGTGACTTTTGTATAACAAGACACAATTGAGGGCTTTAATTAATCTATTGGAGTTCAGCTAATCCTTTCACTGGGTTTTCCTGACAGCTTGTCCCCCATTGAACTACTGTGCGGAGAGCAAGTTCTTTTCATTAGTACATAAAAGGAGGGATGGCTTTGGTTTTCTAGTCAAAGGATAACTTTTCTAGAACAAGTTCAGCCTTTTGCATCTTACACACACACACACTGAGGAAAATTGTTTTGTAATGCCAACAGAATTTTCTTTTCAGTTTGGAGGAAAAACATTTCAGATCAGTCACTTTTTACTCTCAGCCACAGGTTTTTTACAGTCAGCTCAGTGAAAAGAATAAGATTATCCTCAAAGTTTGTTTTGATTAGAAACCTGCCCTATGCATTTGGCACATTCCCTCTCCTCTCTCCTCAAGCCCAGAGATGTGAATGATGAGGGAATTAAGACATTTGCCCCTCATCCCCAAGAGCTGGAATTTCCAACAGCATTAGCCAAAATACTCATAAAAAGACAGGCAGATGAATACTGTTCCTGGAGAGAGTAGCAACTTGGGACTCCAAAAGTGTGAGGGAAAAGGAAAATCTCATTTGCTGAGCACTAAGAGCAAGTTAGTATAAGTTATACAGAATTGGTTAATACTTTTAGAGGAATTACTCTGATTTTATCAAATTCAGTCAGACTCAAAGTAACCCAGCACAATTTAAGCGCCAGATGGTTGCAAAACTAAAAAGCATAGATAGGAATTATAGCTGTGCTTTGGAAGCRATTTATTATTATATGCAGCTAGCTACAGGGAAACTAAATAATATTACCTGCTGGAAGAGGTAAGGCATCACAAAAACACAAATAAAAGCAGGTAGTAGTATTTAAATAAACTTCTATATGATTAAGTGCTAGTACATTAACAATGTTTTAATATTCTTTCCATCTAAAAGATTAAAAGGATGAAGAAAGGAAGCAAGCCATTGACAGGACTTGAGATTTACAAGTTATAAATTAGTAACAAAAAGAGAGGTATAACTTCTTACAGAAGTAGTTAGCTTGCAAAGGCAGCTTACTAATTCACCATAAAAAAAGTGTTCTAACCTGATTCAAATTGTTTGCAAATGAATACTCAGTCCAAGTATCACTAAACAATTGAAGAAAAACAGCCTGGACATTTACAGACTAAGCAGTTTAACATCCTCCTAATGAATTATTTTACTATGAATCCAGAATTTCATGTTTTTTAAAAACAAGCAGGGTTATCAGACACAGCTGCATTACCTATGTAGCAATTCAGTCTGCACTGGAAGACTGCATGTTTTTCTTGACAGCTCAGTTCTGGTGGCAGCAAAAGGTCAAGTAGCAATCAAAAACTGATCATGTATAGTCACTAATTTTAAACAGTTGTGTGGTTTGCAATGTATTACAACTGCCTTCATGCTGTAAAGGACCACTGAGCTTCAGTGCACATCTGTTGGGATTAACATGCACAGGCCAGCTTTATAAACAGATGCTGACCCGAAGGGACCCAGACAGCTACTGATACCACTACACTGTCTGTAGCCATGACAGGTGAGAAAAGTGCCCTCTGGCAAGAAAAGGATGTACAGAAATCTACTAAATTGAAATTCTGCCTAGAAAAGTTAGCCAAAGTTTTAAAGTAAATTAAGTCTGCAACACATTCTGTTCACAGGAGCATAGCTGAAATATTCCATAGCTGGTGAGGAARGAGTAGAGAGAGCAAGTAACAAGAGCTACAAGAGTGATTAATATGCAGTCAAGTCATATTGTGCAATGAGCATTTATCTCCTGTATTTACATGTTCCCATAGTTCATTCTAATAGCCCCACTAGTATTTTCTTGAATGCATATGATTAAGTCCTTTGTTAGTTTAGTTTTATTAAGATTCCCATTCACAGGAAGGGGAACAAAGGAAGAACTACAGTCAAAGCCATCTGAAAGCAATTAGTCTTTGAGGGCTTCCATATAGCGTACACATGCACTAACTGCCCTGAACCCAAAACTCAGGATTCTAGCCCATATATTTTTCCTCTTTTTTTATGGATATGAGTAATGGAAGCATTTCAGCAAAGCTGATATGAGTCATTTTACTACCTGCAGCACACTTAACTGCACAGCTCCTCAGGCAAAGAATTAGTTATTTGAAGGTATACTCTCAACTTCAGGATGGATACACAGTAGACTAGATTTAATACTTCAGGCTTTATTTCTCCTTCCAAGTGCTACAAAAAAAAACCCCTAATACAGGAACAGCACTTTCCTTATACTAAGTCTTTTGCATTCATTATGCAGTGTTTCAGTTTCAAGTCTTTGGTGCTTATCAACATCACAACTAGCTGTTCTCGTTAGCAAGCAAGTTGGGCAATAAAATTAAACAGCATTACTTTCTTTGGAGAACAAAAGGAACAAGCCGAATAATGCTTGCACCAAAACTTACACTCTGAATAGGATGACACATATCAAGCCACAAAAAGAACTAGAGGCACAGACTCCTCAAATTCTTGCACTGCATGCATCACTCCCAAACAGCTCTTTACAGCACAAGAGGAAGAGGAGGAAGAAATGAACAGTATTAGACAGACCAGTTCTATTTTTGAAGCCTTTTAATCCAGAAAACTGCAAAATAGAACTTCATAATTTTCAAATTTGTCTCTAGAATACATATTTGGGGAAAATAACTTATTTCCTGGAACTGCTACAAGATGTAGATTAGAGAGCTCAAACATACAACTGGCTACTGCTGAAAATCAGTTCAGTTTTGTAGTTTGCAGAACTGCAGTAGTAACTGCATATTCCTGAGTGAATTGCAGTGTCTCCTCATCTCTTTCTGCTCACCATTTAAAGTAGAGAGAAGAGAATTTTCCCACAGCAATTGCTGCAACCTATTCCCAGAATGAAGATTATATACAGTGAGACAAATTCCACTCCTCAGTTCTACTAGCAGCTATGGGAATGCCTAAACGCCACCAGTATCACTGATCACATTCAAACATGGCAGCTTAACACTATTGTTCCTGACTGGATAGAGAGAAAAACAAACAAAAAAAAAAAGCATGAATATTGGAGATTCATGCTCCTAGTAAAGATAGCATCTTCTCTTAGAAACTTACTATCTGATTAAAGCCAATATTCAGCAGAAAACTGTTAGAAACGTGTTCATCCTAGGAAGAAGGCTAAGGATGCACAGAAAACTTTCCCATCTGTAATCATGCAAGCTTTGCATTCAACTACTTATACCTTACTATTTATAATTGAAAAGAAATAGTCTTGCAGTTCCAAGTAGGCAGAGATTAAGCTTAATTTTCCTGGTGGTCCCCCCCCCCTCAAAAAAAAAAACAAAAACACACACACAYACTCATATTTATTAAGCTTGCCAAGATCAGTATAACAAAACACCTGCATAGCTATCCAGCAAAGGATTTATTACTCATCCAGGTCAAAGATTTCACCATTTATCTTCAAGTTGAGTTTTCCTTTCACTTGCCTGGACATGAATAAACCCAAGATACAAAGGGGTTTGTGGGGATAGGACAAGAAAAGTTAAAGCTGCTATTGTGAGTTCTAATTAAGCCTACAGAGCATGTRTGTGAAAGCATAACAAGTATACGCATCTACAGATCTCAGATCCGAGTAATAAACTGTTAAGTTAGCTATGGCAGTATAGACCATCACAGTTCCATAACCCAGAAGTCCTTTCTTTTTCACTTGAGTATGGTCTTTATAAGCTGTAGCATTTCTAAAGGAAAATCCGAATCAAAAGCTTATTATTACTCTCCCTTTTAAATAATCATTTCCCCCAATTTACCTAGTTAGAAAAACCGTGGTCAAGAGCTCCTGCAAACAAGTATTCTGACTTTATTTTAGCTCATGAAAGTTACTCTCCTAGTTTCTCTCTCTCTTTATATTAAAAAAAATAAAAAATAAATAAAACTTCTGACATGTAACTTAACCTGTTATACCTTGAGGCACTATTTTTCTTTGAAGTCTGCACAATACAAGATCTGTTCAGACTTTCAGAGGAAGCTCTCAACTGTAGTAGCCACAGTTCTGGCCACTGACTGAGGATTCACAACAGAAGCTGGTTAAGAATGTATCTGATCAATACTCAAGCCCTSTTATCCTTCTTAAGAGGCAGCATTAGGTTTGCTTATGATCTAAAAACCTGAATAACTTGTATTCTTTGTTGTTGCTTTTAGAGCAGCAGTAATAACATGAACCTTAACTAAAAAACCCCACTAAATCCAGTTATCACAACCCAAATTAACTTCTGATTCTTTTATACAGCCTATTTAAGAACCAGTAAATACAGCTTCTTAGAATACAGTTACTACAATTTCATTGAAAATATTGAAGATCTCCTTGTTAAAAAGAATGTAAGCAAGCTAACTTTGGCATAACTACCCTCAGAATACAGAGCAGACACTTTTGACAGGTATGTACACTTCGAAAGTATTGTGCCACAACAAATACAGTAAGAGGTCACAGCTCCTTAAAACAGTAAAATCCCTCATTATTTTAGACTAAAAACAGATAGAAAAGTAATTGTCCTGTTTCTAGACTGAACTGATTATATCATTTAGAGAACTGTATATTAAAGCACTATCTTTCACAGAAATTTCTAGTAAAAAAATAAAAGCAACATTTGCAGACAGGGACAGATCCCTTTCCTTAGGCAAGCTGACATAATTAAAAAGTCACACACAACTTTTGGGCTCAAACTTCTTACTGAATTCAAATCCAAAAGCTTGCAGTTTGGAGGAGAATGGCAATAAGGCAACTATTTGCCCAATGAATTTTCTCCCTATAAGACTGGAAGCACCACAAAGAATTGATTTCTGCTCTCCAATCCCTGCTCCTAAGGCAGGTTCGGAGGCACAGCCTGTAGAAACGCTTGCTTACAGAGTTTGGCAGGTTGAGCGACGTGCCATGCATCAGCAGCTACCGCTGCACAAAGACGCAGCAAGCGGCAACCCAAAGGAGCAGCAATGCAGGTTATTCAAGTGCCTGAACTGCAGAGTTTCCAGAAACAGAGCAGGGACAGACTCATCCCTAGCAAATCCTAGAGGGGCTGCCAGTCAGCAGAAAGAAGCTTAGAGAGAAATAGTCTTCAGTCTCCCAGGTGTTAGGGCTTCCCACCTCCCCTTCTTACTGCCAAAATGGAAAGTAGCAAGCAGGCGTAGGCAGAAGTCACCAAGTCCCACCCTCACCCCCCTCCAGAAGAGGCAGCCTTGCAGAGTCTTTCCCTATGTATTATCTGAATAGGAAAAGAAAGCACAGCAAACAAGAGCCCAGCTGGACATCTGCTTAACTTCCCCGCAACCCCAGACTCGCTCCCTTTCTCCATACTTATCTTTAAGGGGAGAAAAGCTGAGGACTCTCCAAGACATGCAGAAGCTAGTTAAGCAGCCAGTCTGAAGGACAAGAGTTAGCCTTACATTTGCAGTAGCTCATTCCCATTTTCTAAAATAAAATCAAAACAAGAAAACCCCTTTCCAGAAAGCTTTTGGTATTCCAGTGCTGCCAGCCTTGCACTCAGTTGTAGGCAAAGAAAAGTGAATGGACAACTCTCACCACTTCTGAAAACCTGTATGTGTCCTGTCAATCTTACAGGACAAAGAATGGGCTTAAGCAGAGTGTGTTTTGCCAGATGGGACACACTGAAGCAAAAACAATCAGGTCTAGCTGACCTACCAAGAGCATTTCAAAGCTAAAGTAGGAGATGCGAGAAACCAGCTACTTTTACTTCCATCCCCATAAAGGCCAAATTTCCAAACATCTCCACATCATTTCATGCAAACATGTAAGAATTCTTTAAATGGCAACACAGATGAAGTACTACCTTTTATGCTGCCATCCAGAAATACATCTTAAAAAAAAAAAAAAAGAGAGAGAGAAGCACTTGGGTTTAGTGTTGGCAAGAATTCTCTCTCCTGGTAGGCAATGTAAGCAAAGAGCACTAGAGACAGGATTTAAGCTACCAGCCCACTTCACCTTGAAGTTCATTTGCCAAACACATTTTACTTTCCAGCAGACAATGCAGCACCTGCATGAACCTCTGAGTAGAGAGCATTAATAGAGACCTACACTAACAGTAACTTTAGATGACTGAGCAGATTTTAAACTAGAAGTTTAAGCGGACAAGTTGTATACCCCCTCTGTTGGCAGCCACACCACACTACTGGTCACTTCATTTCTAAGAGCTGAACTCAGACTCTAGCTCTTCCTGGAATTAACTAGTTTAAAAGTAGGCCTTAGAACCTACTTCGAAAATCCAAGTCCCCGCRTTAACTATATTTTCTTGCTTTTCTACTCCAACATGCATACGAAAGGAGACTTTTCAAGAATACACTGGAAATAGCTGTAACACCATTGTAAGTTAAAACTTAAAGAAGCAAAACTTACACTGAGGTCACACATTTATGCTCAGGTAAAAGCCTTTGATCATGACCAGCCATTATGTGGGAGACATCCACAGCATCAGAATTCAGTTTGAAAGAGGAGTTACCAGTACTGCAGTTCCATTGGCTTAATTATGGTACTATATGACAACTTAAACACTGAGAGATTGCATCAACCTATCCTGACTTTCATATAGACTGTAAGTGAATTCCTTAATCAAACACTTTGCAAATTAGAGGAATAGTTTGTTTTAAGCATGCCTTTGCCTGTCTAGTTACCCATTTCTGCAAGTAACAGTAGCACTGAGACAAGCATTGAGCACTTGATATTCACTCAGTGGCAGTGCACACTACCCCACTTTGCTTTTCAGGAAGTCTCAGTTTTACTTGAGCTTTACACACAAATCTCTAATCACTAGCCTCTTGAGGCTTCCTGATTTTTTCCAGATGTAAGTAAGAAGTGCCAGATGGTACTCATTACAGGTTAAGATTTACTAGTCATTTAGGACCTTTTCCAGATGACAGGTGTTAGATGTTTCCACTTTCTGTAACCACGTCCAAATGCAACAAAAACCTAGATCTGTCAGCTACACTTGCAAGCCTCAGATATGCTTGCAAGCCAAGTATTACATAGTTATAACACTGCTCATTGAGGCGATCTGTTTTTAATCCTTTCCCTAGTTAAGGAAAGGGAATAAAGATACTGGCTCCAGACTACTTAACTCTCCCAACAAGCCCTATTGCTCATCTTTACCCACATAGCATGCAACTGAGGAAACTTCAGTCCCTGGGTCCTATTAGCAGCTGCCAATCATTGGCACACATGACCTGCACCTCTGTGTTGCATGCACAAAGTGGACCACACATTAACACAATTCTATTCTTTCTCAAGGGAAGAAGTAATCTGAAATGGTGAAATGCTCTCCTAACAACTGCACTGTGGTCTACTCTAAGACTACTGAAAGCACTAAACTCATCTAAAGATTAAGTAAAAGAATAGAGGCTGTGCACAGTGATATCRCATTGAGATGTTATCTAAACAGCACACACCCTCTTAACAGTCAGAACAAGACTTAACCCACTTAAAGCTTGGTGTATGTCTGGGGAATTTTGTGGTGGAGGTAATTACGATCTCCATTTTCTTTCAGTTCTTGAACCAAGTAGTGTAGCTCCAAGGTTTTTCCTAGTTAAAGCTGTTTTTTCATTCATTTATGCCTGTAGCATCAGCATATTAATATCTAGAGCTAGCACTACGGGTGGTGCTGCCTTTGTATTGCTCAATACTGACAGAAAAACACCACTCAGGAGACTCAGTTAACAARAGTTGTAAAAGCACATGGCACTGAAGAAGGTCAAGTTAGACAAGGAAGCAATGAAGACAAAGCTATTGTCCCAAGCCTGCAGATCAGAGGTACATTCTGGAGAAAGAGACCATCAAGAGCTGGTAAGTTTGTCTCTCCTATTTTACACATACAGGTTCAGACATCCTTAGAACTGGTAAGAGTTGGAGGTATTCAGTGGGAGTTCAGATGCCTGTTCAAAAAACCCACAGCTCCAGTAGATGAAGAGAAGGATGCTCTAGCCCTCATGAGCCTAATGCACTGGCTATGCATGTGCTTGCAATAGTTTTCAGTCTCTTTACAGCTTCTGTCACTTCCAGTAACAGATGAGTAGACTCCTGCATCTTGCTAGCAAAAAAATGAGCTTGTGGCAATACAGAAGTTCACAATGGTATTTTCCCACAGACTACTTCACAGGGGACAAAGGAAGAGGGGGCTGGAATGCATTTATTGCCTTTAAAATGTTGGCAGATAGCTGCAGGCTACTGCTAATAGATCAATCTAGCAGGCACAAGACCTTGGCATTAGATATACAAATTGGATTAGGGAAAAAAAAAAGTATTTCATTCCCTTACACTTGGAAAATAACGTCTAGAGGCTATACATTATTATAATCATTACACTTGGATAGCACTGATCATCACTAAACAGAAAGCATGCCCTGGAAATCAAATTGCACTTGTCAAAGACTTGCTACATAAAAAAAGAATTTGAACCCGTGCCAAAGTGCTAGCTACAAAGACCAGAGAAGGTCTGCACAAAAAAAGATTGAAACTCAGCATTTTAAAAAAATATTAACTCTGTACCAGTAGTAGGAAAGGCAAAGTAAGTCTGATGTGTGCAATGGAAATTGTGTTGGGGGGAGAAAAAGGGAGAAAAATTGACTTCAGCACTTCTTTCAAGCAARATACACTATTTAAGCCTTCAGAATCATTTCTTCTGTATTTTGTCTCTATTCTCTCCCCCAGACCAAAAAAATAATTTTGTAGAAAGCAGCTATAAAGGAGTATTCCTCTAAAGTTCAGTCAGAAAACTCTTCAGCAAGAATGTTAGGAGTGCATGAAATATGTACTAGATAGAGCTTTAACAGAGACCCAAGTTTAAACTGTACAACCAAARTATTCCTCATCAAAATACCCACAGGGATACCACTCACCTTTGAAACTTATGAGCAAAAGGTTTGTTTCAATGAAAGCTGTGTAAATAGCTTAGTACTTTTGTTTTGGGAAAGAGACTTCTTCTGCAGTAAAATTTCTCCTTGCTTTCTGACAGTAACAGAAGTTCAGTTATTGGTTCCTCCAGCAGTTGTCTTTCTCTTCACAGTCACTCTTTGTAGGATACTTGGTGGCAAGGTACCTTGACCACATACTCTATCTCCAAGTACGTCAGCAAGCTGTCGTCCTTACAAAGCTGCATTAAAATACTGTTAGTTTGAAAAGAGCGGGGGAAAGACAAGGAACATACACATGTGGTTCTGACACACTAACACAATAATTAGAGTGAGGAGATTCACTTGCAGGAAACAGCCCTCAGCCCAAGTCTTATTAAAACCCAAGATGCAGTTCAGTCTGAAGTTTGGCAGGAGGAAGAAACAGCCTCTGGCATTTGTACACATTCCAAAACAGAAAGTCACTTTCTCTGAGGGAAAGTATTCCCCCAGGCACCCAGTTTTAGGGAGTGCACCAACTCCCACAAGTGCTATTTGCAGCTGAATGTACGCCAAGAAAATAACCTGCTCCAAGTYTGACATATGCTCTGCATCCAGCAGTAACTGGTAGGTTAATTACAGACATCCAACATGGATCATTTCTACCAAGTTTTAACTTTATTCCTACACCAAGGAAGGTTTAAGATGACACTGCTGCACCATCCTTTTAGTAGGCAACCACCAGAAGAATAGAGAGAATTGAAGACTGCTCTGCTTTGAGCAAGAGGTTATCTAAGTCAGCCTCCAGAGATCCTTTCCAACCCATGTTTTCCTATGTTTCTRCAATAAAAGACAAGCTTGGCACTTCAGCATTTTCTGTTTTCTTCTCTGCATTAAAGTAAGAGTTAAATCCAAGAGCGTTTCCCGTGCTTACCACAGGAGTGGGACAAAAGCATACAGTCACTAAAGATCTCTAGTCATGCAAAGCTGAATACAGAGTTTGTATTTAAAGAGCTACCAAAGACAACTGTAGCTCACATTTCAGATATATCAAAGTCAAACACTTGGTCAATATTATTTCATGTTTCATGCTCTGACTCTAGAGTGTTCAGTCTGAAACTAAGAGCCAAAAAAGCCAGAAAAATATTGCCTGAAAACTAGTGTTTTGAATATAGGTACTGGCTTGGAGGTCTGTTTYCTTTTGAGAAAGCACTGCAGTGTTTTAATGGAAAGGAACTAGAGCTTCTTAGCATAATTATGATGCTCAGTATTGTTCAAGCCAACTCTAGTACAACAAAATCCTGTATGACTGAAGAATACTTTTTCCAGACTCCATTATCAGTTTGCAGCAATTAGTGTCCAGAAGTTAATCTACTTTTGGTATTGGTCCTCAACCTTTTTAGCAACTGATGGTGATACAGAATTTAATTCCAACATCAATGTTTGAAAACATAAACATTGGTCTCAGGTACACTCCTAAGCAGAAAGCTTATGGTCTTCCTTGATATTTTAAACAATGTTCTACCAAAACTATCAACATGCTCCTTTTTACCATATAAAACAAAGCGACCTAAAAAGTACAAAATGAAATCTAGGACAATACATTCCTAGTGATCCAGAACCTTATTGTTTGGAAGCAACATGTCTAAGCAAACATGCTTAATAAAAAAAAGTAATACCATTTGCATCACAGTTATGATTTGCTGTGCTGTTCCTTCACTTTTACTTCTGCAGTATATTAGTAATTGAAAATCCTCCAATAATATCCAATATCTGTTTGTTTATTCCAATTCTTTAGAATAGTATACCACTGTTCTAAAAATACAAAACTTCTGAGCATGACTTGACCTGTCAACAAGCAGTTTCTCATTCAAGCCTCAGAGGAATTTATTTTCTACATTTAGTTAGAATATAAAAATCCCTTTTCAAGTGAATACCTCAGATCTAGATCAAAATGTTTTAACACTTTTCTGCTACTGTTCCTTTAGAAGTTTGGCAGCTTTTAGAACTGAAATTATACCTTMAAAAAAACCCACCCATTCCATTATCAAGAAGTTTCCATAAACACTCTGTATCAGGTACTAAAGGCCACTATAAACATTCTGTGTTCAACCAACAATCTCAAATACCATCTTTTGTACAGATGCTTTCTGTGCTTGCCTGGACAGTCTCTTAGTACAGGCTTCTAGAGATTTCATRGCACTCCTTTCCTCATTAAGGGAACACCAAGCTAGTACTGGAAGTTACAAGCAGATTATCAAAACACCCAGGCCTCAGTTTTTGTCATCCTATTTCTAGATTTTTTCCATAGTATGCTTTAATATTTAATAACTATAAAGAGTTTTAAAAAAATATATCAAGTAACAGTAACTTTCTAAGATGTTCTGAGAGTCGCTYATAACAACTGCAGGGGAGAAGGCAAATATAAATTCTCACCTTTCAAATGATTGGAAAAGCCTCTCTGAATCCTTTTGCCCTTCTAAGGTTAAATCTATATGAAAATTACTCTGAGGAARAAAACCCTTATTCTAAGTTAGTATGATTAAATCAATTCATTTTGTCTGAATGACACCTACCAGTTACTTTGCCTTTCAGAAACTCTGGCTTTCTGCTCTCATTCTGTATAACAGGTTGGTTCAAGGTAAGCTGGATCAAAGAAACCATTGCCCCATAAAAAGGATTATTTTTAAAGGGCTTTTAAAACTATTGACTTCATAAGCTCCTTCACTCAAATATCGTTTTGCAGTGGTACTTCTTGTCAGGAAATCAACTGTCCTGGGAGCTGAAGGCTTGTCTAGCCTTGCCTGTAGGTCACATTAGTTTTCACTGCTTACTTTTAAGCCATTTAACTGTGGTTTTTAATAATTGCTACTTTAATGTAAGGTAGGGAAAGGGAGCACAGTTCATTGCCCAGGGTGGTCATTTTCTTCCCTCCGTCGGACACCAGCATGCACAGACAACGGCTTGCTGAAGAGTCAGCACGGCATGGAGCAGGCACGCAGAACCATGCCATATAGCCTCTCATTCAAGAGCTGTCAATGTCTAATCCTTAGTGAACCAATGGTTGGCTTTGCCCTGCCTGCAGTGAAGGCAAGAATTGAATGCAAGTGCTTAACTAGTGCTTGTTTGAATTGTTACATTTTTCTCCCAGAATGCAGCACTTAGGGAGAAGCTAGGGACCAGAATAGGGACCAGAAACAAAAGTAATAAAATTATCTGCTCTGAAGAATGTGTGTCAAAAGTTTACAGTATATTCAGAGTGCTGGAGAAATATCAGAGTCCAGTACATACCAAAATCTTCATACCTGATTTTCTGGTTTGATCAAAAATCTAGGGAACAGACAAGAACATGATAGCCAGAAAAACAGCATTTGAGAGAAAACAGTTGCACATGACTTTTGTATGCAGACTCAGAATTTTTCAATACACACAGGGATAAGTAGTGATTGCCAGAAAGCATTTAACACAAAGTTACGAGCCAGACCCACAAGCCCACAACTGAATGAAAGAAATCTGGTACTAGTCTTTAACAGGAGATTTGTAATTCAAGACTACAGTTTTTGCATTACATTTTTTATACTAGTACAAACATTAAGGAGAGTAAGCAACAGCTTTCTAGATTAAGACATACAGAAAAGAAGAAATCTCCTAGTGCAAGAACAGCAGAAAGGACACCTATGCATTATAAGCAAACAAAGAAAACACCCTTCCCACAGGAGTTTCAGGGGCTCAAAAGCAGGGAGCAAATTAATGGGGTAGGAAGGGATGGCCTTCCTAGGTTGGAAGCAAAATTGTCAGGAAATGGATTATTAACCTTACTGTTAAGTTGAAGCATCATTCAAAAAAAACATCACTTATGTATTGGGGGACGGTGGTGCAACTTGTGAAATTTTGACAGTGGTCAGAGAGACTCAGTCATATTAATGTGCAATTTTGATTTGAACAGGAAGAAATAAGATATTAAATACAGCATACCTAGCATTATCAATACAGAAGTTTGTATACAAAGAAACCTAATCTGTATTTGAGAAGTTACTGTAGGATGAACAGAAGCGTTTGACTTCCCAGTCAAACAGCTATTAGTTACAGATGCACGTGGCTAATTCAGGCTATGAAAATGAAAAAGGCAACACCTCAAACATGATCTACAAGTTTCTGCGCATTGACTCAATGCTGCCAATGCTCTAAGGTATTTTAAGTTCCTGAAAGGCTTCTTTAAATAGAAGTAGTAGTTAGTAAAACAGTGTTGATAATCAAGTCCTGTTGTCTTTATTGCAGTACAGACTTTGGCATGTTCCTTTATTTTATTACCATGGCTGCCAAACAAAACCAGATTTTTTAAACAGCGTGCTGTTTAAGATTCTCGTACTTTTGTCTAGCCCAGTAACTATACAAGATAAGCAGGCAAACTGGAAATCAAGCTAGAAAGGAAGCTCTGTGAGTTCTGCTCAATTTTCTATGTTAGAGCATCCCCCCCCCCCAAAAAAAAAACAAAACTATAACTTTTGTGGGACTCAGCAGGCATGTAACAGCAGTTCTCAAAACACTCTGGGCTCAAGGACCTCTGTCTAGCTTCTACCCTTCTCCTGAACTGGTGTACARTCTCAAACTCTTAACTGAAGTCATTCCAATACAGCTGTCCTGATTGTTTGCTCCCAAGTTGCAATCTATGAAACCATCAGCAAYGTCTGATCCAGACCTAGTGTGAAAGCCTTACACAGCCTCGTCAGCCCCCAACTGCACTGCAAGACACCCAGAATCAATAAGGTGATCTCATCTACCATAACTGCATCTCCAACACAGAATAGGAAGTAGGAGAGAAGCAACTGTTGAAGTAGAGGGAAAGAAAAAGATAACATCTATTTTATAACAAAGCATTTTAATGCAAGCCAAGGATTTTTTTTTTTAAACATGGTCATGGTTCTCCATAAAGAAGCAACACCTGTCATGTATATACTCCAAATGCAAACTCAGTGTTGCCTAGTCCTAAGTCTCCAATTCCAAGAAGTGTCTGAATTCCCTGGGAAGTAGCACAGCATAAATAATTCTAAGTTCATGTTGTCATTTAAAAATAAGATTCACAATGATAACAACTAATGTCAATCCTAGAATAAGAATACCTTCCCTATATTCAATATACTTCAGCACAAAGTGGCACACAGTGGCAAAAGAAAGACTTACTAACCTGATTTCAGCCTGTAAACTGACTAGAGCTTCACTTTGCTCAGTAGTGCTGAGTAGGAAGAGGAAAAGCAGGAGTTTCAGCAGAGATGCAGTAGCAAAGCTCATCTAGTATACACATGCATTACATTAGATTACAGTAAGGCAAATTTGCAAGTCTAGCTATATGCCTCAATGATTTTGTAGAGGGCTATTTAAATTTTTAGCTCTGAATTAAGTAACTTGCACATAGATATCTTTTACATTGCCAAGAAAACAAAGAGTGAAATTCAACTCTGACATTTTCTGTAGAGATTAGGAAAAAGAAGGAAAATACAGATGAGACTATTTCCTTCCTTCCCAAACAGAGAAGGAAGTCAAAGAAGAAAACCTGCAATTTTAACTTATGATGTTGGATTAAGTGCAAGAGCCTTGAAAGCTACCAAAGTCAGCTCAAAATCACATTGTCACAGTTCCTTTTCTTCCTGGCTCTTAAMACACAAATTCCAAATGAAGTACTGTTACTATTACCACTACAATTTATTTTTGTTTTGTTACTGTGTATCACAATAGCACATATTAACTCATAAGACACTTTCCTCTCTAAAAAAGGAAAGTTATATTTACTTGTTTGAAAGCATAACACAAACTGCCAAAAGAGCAGCCTTTAAAATTACAAATGGCTCCTTGACTAGCTACAGCTTTAAGGAAAAAAAACAATCCCCCCCCCCCAACACACCCCGCACAACTATCTTAACTGCTGTAAGTAAGTATAAACCTTTCTTTTGTATCTTAACAACACAACTCTAATGGTCAGCCAAAGAACAAGTCTCAGAGCACTTAGGACCTTACGCTCACATAATTTTAGATCCATAGAATAGTTTACATCATTTAGTTCAACCTCCTGCTCAAAGCAGAGTGACAGAGATGCAGTTTCATATACAAAAGTAACACAATATTAAAAACACTTTTTGCAAACGGACTAAAGATATGTCTATTAATACACTTTAAGAGTCATGTCTTTTGGAGGGAGAGAGACTAGAGTATTAACAACTCTAAGCTAGAGCATTTCAATGGCAATATCACATAGCAATTATATAATTGCTATATATGAGGCCTCATTCCCCAACTTACACTTTTTGCATCTCCTTTATAACCTCGCTACAAAAGATTCAAGGTGTGTAAGAAAGACTTAATATTGTAAAGCAGTTTTTTTTTTAATAAGTATTCCAATTTTTTAATAGTAGGATTGTTTCCTCTTCAACTCAGCTATGTTTTTTCCTGTTGATAATCCAATGTTACATTCAAGTTGCTCTCCATATACCATACACTTTGCAATTACATAACCAGGACTCTGAGCACACTTCATTCAAAAAGCTGCACTGTATTACTGATACTTAATAAGATTTAATTGCAGGGGTAACTGCACACAGGAAAGTAGAGCCACACAACACTGCTTAAGGATCCTTAAAACCATACCAGAATACCCTTCTTGAACAAGTTTTAATCTCTAACACAGAACACCTAAACTATCTCCTCCTCTTAACAGACATAAAAGCTTAAAGTCAACATTGGCTAGCCAAACACCAAATATTAAGAAGAATCTAAAAGGATCCAAAGTAGTTTCAGGTATTAATGATTCCATACAGCCTCATGAAACAGTTTTAAAAAATTAAAGCAATTTAATTGGTGTTACTACTATTAGTGGAAGCTGCTTTCCATTCAGTATGCTCACATAATACTATTCCTGGAACATACAAGTAAGCCTTATCTAGATATCTTGTTGTGTGGTGATATTCAGTGGAGAGTTTACAACACAGACAAGATTAGGGAAGGAAGAATTTTAATCTAAGTGAATGGGAAGGTCAAATCACACAATACATTCATCTTCACTTGCAAGATCTCTTACTGTACTTTGCCCTGGGTAGAAATATGTATATTAGACTTGTTAGAATGTTCTTACTGATTTCAGCTGTTTTGCAATATAGAAGAAGTCTCCAAATGTCCTAGTAAAGCCAACAGCAATGCTAATGCTGTTTCAGCAAGTTTCTGCTATCAGTAAACAATAAAAAAATCATTATGAAAATTTACAGTGATTTACATTAAGATTATCTAAGAATATATAGCAAAGAAGTCACTTCCTTTACACACTTTAAATGCTAATTAACTAAGTAAATCTTCATCCTAAGAAATATTTTCCTTTGCTATTTAAAAAAGTATGTAGTTTAGATAATTGCTTTCAGTGAGTAGATTAATTTAAGCATAACCAGAAAACTTAAAACCTAGCAGCTTCCACTGAAATATCAGTTTACTTCTATAATCTGGGAGAGCAGAATAAGCTTATAACATTCCTTATTATTTCACATGCACAGCTGCAAAAGAACCCTGCTAGGGTCTAAACGGTTTATCTGCATATTATATGAGCTAACRTTCAGGATTCTTTTGATTTGTTTGCATTCTAGTACGTGCCAGAATACACCCTGAGATGTATCTCAATTGAGATCAGCTTTTACGGTATACCTTTAACTAAGTGCCATGAAAGTTCAAAAAACAAAACATGACAAGCAACAAGCTGACATTGAATTATGGCTTTAGCCTTGATGTTATGAAATGGAGTCTTGTGCATGGCTAATCAYGACATATCCATGGAATTTCAGGATGAAATACCGCTTCAAATTCTGAAGGTCAGCATCCATTTCTTCCTGCTTTTATAGACTTAACTTTCATAATTAGAGCCACACTCAGCTATGAAATGGGAAATAGTAACAGCTACAAGATGTTTAGAGGAAACAAGAAAAATCAAGACAGATGGTCATTATCCACAAAATAAGCGTATTACGTACAATGTAAATAAAGACCTGGTATATATACATACATTTATATACATGGTAACCTCTAAAAGGGAAAAATCCCTACTAAACTTAGTAACTTTTCCACAAACACYGCATTACTTTAAACACAAGTGATACAAGTCTTGCTAGTTTGCCTGCCTTATCTTCTGAACGGTTGCTTTCATCTCCTCACTTTAGGTCAAATTGAAGTTCTAATAGAAGGCAAAGGAAAAAAAATTGCAAAAGTCACTTCATTCACTTCATTTGCAGTAGCAACTTTTGCRCTGACACAGCTTATTCACACACTCTAAAATTTAGGCCTCAACTACAAGCAAGAATCTTCTCAATACAAACCAACAGACCTCCATTAATTTCTGTAGAGGTTCATAGAGTTTATTGGTATTCTTTAATCAAATAGCTTTCACAGTCAAAATACACAATCACTTTTCTAGAGCACAGTAGAAGCATAACCCTGTTGGGGGGGAAAAAAAGTCTGGGCTGGCTGGCTTACATACATGTGTGTGCATGTGTGTTTAAAAGAATAGAGATATTTATGCAGTAATACTGTTCTTTCAAATATATAGTAAGCACTCATGCCAGCTGAAGTGCACAACAAATAAATATCTTTCTTATAATCTGGAGATGACTTTGTACATTGATCACATCATCCACCTCACTCATTCCCCCACTCTAAAGAAAGACTGTTTGCAGATTCCCAGCTGTTTTCCCCCTACTCTGCAACAGATACACGCTTCACTATACATCAACGATGAGTCTGCACARGAGTGAACAACACGATCCATACCCTACTCACCAAGCTTACCTTAGGGATTATGGGCTATGGAAGACTAGCAATAAAACTTGAACAACTGAAGTCATCCTTACTTTAGTACAATGTTTTGGTGAGTATTCTTTGGATAAGTCATTAATTTTTTTCCTCACTATGTTCAGATGGACAGATCACTCAGCTATACTCAGCCACCCTGTAACATGCATCACTGGGTGATCAGTTATTTCGTTATTTCAACAATCTGGACAAAAAGGTGCCCTTTTTCTCTCTCTC
>NW_028186756.1:1265925-1266953 GCF_003343005.1 Rhea americana
TTTGAAGTGTGTACTGTGAGGTTACTAGAATAAGAAGTTCAGGTACTATTTCAGTCAGGACACTAGAATAATTTTGCCTATCAAATTTATCCGTTTGGAAGGGGGAAAAAAATTGGAAACAAAGCAAAACTCAAAGAGACTGTATGTATGTGACATACTGCTATAAGTTCTACCCTTTCTCATGATCAGAAAAAAAATGCAGATCTTCATTAACCCACTGATAAGCAGCAGTATTAGCATCATGTGAGGCTCAAGGACATCAGAGCACCACAGCACTGAGAAATCATTAGACCCTTCTGACAAGGCGTCATGGGAACATCTGTAGTTGGGGAGTAGATGTCTCTTCCCATTGCTCACCCCCCCGTCATGAGTTAATCTTATCTCACTGCAGGTAGAGCACATCACCAGGGGCTCATCCTGAAAGAGGCTGCAGCACAGGACAGCATCGAGATCCCAAAACTCTGCCACCATCTCCACCGTTTTCTTTTCAACCCATTTCTCTCCTCTCAAGGCCCTGTAAGACGTGCACAGCCCCCTTCCAGGACCCCACAGCTCCCCACTGATCACACGTACACCTAACTCYGCTCTGGTGCCTCCTGAAGGAAGAAGCCAAATGCAGACGTGCATTACACAGATGCACCCATTTATCTCCAAACACCACTTGCCAAAACAGCAGAGTCCTGCTGGCGGCACTGACCCTTCTTTGGGCGCAAAAAGGAGGAGAGAMAGGTTAAAGGAGGCGACCAGGGGTCTGGCGGCCCTTCACAGCGCAGCAGAACTAGCGCCGTGGGTAACGCGAGGACGAGCCGCGGTCCAGCCCCTCGCCAGCGCGACGGCCCACGCGTGTCGCCCACCCTTGGGCGCGCACCTGGGCACGGGCAGAGGGGGGGGAGGAGGGTACAGCCCGCCTTTGTTTTTCGGGGAGGCAGACGGAAGGTCCGCAAAGCCTCGCTGCGGAGGAATGCGCTTCCGAGCGGAGCCTGAGCTCCGGTCAGCGCTCACCGAAGGGGGGAGGGGGCCTATTCGGC